>NC_091395.1:9095909-9398939 GCF_032191515.1 Phaenicophaeus curvirostris
GCTTTTATTTTTTTTTCTTTTTAAAAGACTGTTTTTTTTTTTGTCCTTCAAATCAGTACATATTTAGGCTACGCATTTCTGTATACTTTTCCATATGAATCTCCCAAAATTATTAGACAAGCACATGTATGCAGTATACATTATTTACTAGACTATATATGTATAAAACAACTGTACTGCAACAAGTGCTGTATTTCTTTTTTGGGGTGGTAAAAATGTTTTAATCCCAAATACTTCTCCCCTTTGGCTTCTAAGTCTAGAAAAACATAAAGCCAGATGGATATGTCTTGAATTCTGTTTCATTTTATTCCATGTTCTGAGGGATGATGCAGCTTCACAAAAGGGAGAACTGCACTGCTAAGCTCATGGGTTGTACCTTTGCTGTAAGTCTACATGAGAGATCCCTGTTCTAGGGCTACATCTATTTATAAATCTTGACAGGATGATAATTAGGTCTGCACCCTAATTTACTCCTGTCATTACTATAAAACAAGAATCTTTCTTCATTACAGAAAAATAACTAATGGAGGGGAAAAAGGGAAAAAAAAGAAATCAAACAAAAAAGCTAAGAACCATAGAAAACCTGGAAAAAATATTTTGTAAACATTTTAATGAAGTAAATAGCTATTAACCCAGAAGACCAATCTTGATAGTTCATTAAACTGTATTTTTAAAAATTGTTCTTGTTAGGTATTCCGCTGAGGCAGATAAATTCAAATGTGGCCACAGGCAAGAAGACTTGAAATGCATGTCCATTAAACTGACAAACAGCTTGCCAGATGAAGCCAATGGAAGCAACCCTTTTCCTGACAACTGTAAATGCTGCACAGTGATTAAAATAATGAGACTGAAGCGCTGCATTGGCTGTAGCAGAGTTCTGCATTTCCATTTGAAGAAGGTTCCTGTGTTCCTTGCAACGCATGCTTCTATCACTGTCTGAAGATCTATACATTGGAAAAAAAAAAATCAAAAGTGGATAACCTGGGTTTTGAAGTGAAAATACTCAGGTCAGTAGTAAACATCACAAATTAAGATATTTTGGTTAATATCCATATATTCACCTCCACAGTTGTGGAGTTGTATTACATACAAGATTTGTGACAATGAAAAGTAGATCTTGTTGCAGTATTATTTTATGAAGTATCTAGGCAGAACTGCTGAAATCACAAACCTAAAATTTAGTTTAATTTTTTTTTAAGTTCATTCTTGATAAGTAGGCTACATGTTTCCATGGGGCATCTCATTACTTTTTCTGTTTCATTGTTAGTAGTGACCTCAGAGTTACAGGCAGCTGAAACTTTACATGGATTTTCACTGAATTTAGCCAAGAAATGCAAATTCTATCCAAAAAGTGGACTTTTCAGTGGGAAAAGTAAGTATCTTCAATTGAAATGATTAAATGAGGAATCTGAAAACAAGCCAATGTCTTTTAAAGAACAATAAGAACAGTGGGTTTTTTATGTTGCTTAAATCTGTGTTCACTTTTTTTTCCTTTTAATTGCTCTTACTGCAAGCGTAGCCATAAGGATCTTATTTGTCTGATTTGATTTTTTTTATATTTACCCTTGATTTCTTCTCATATTAACATGTAAGTTATAATCCTAACCATTCTGTTTTATAGACAGGCTCCGAAATACCTGAGCAACAGGAAAACGTCTTTTTCTTTATAGGTCTAGGTAACCTACATATTATATTGCAATATCTTATTTATATATGTATATATATACACTTGCACCCTTTTTAAAAAAAAAAAAATGAAACAACAAAATAACAAACCAAAAAGGACTAGGTAGCACTGAAATATGGAATTGTGATCTGTGTTTGAAATACAGGCCAATGGCAGCAGTGTAAATCATAACGATCATAATGCCTCTATTATGACTATATTGTTCAATCAGTATACAATCAATGAAATTAAAATTAAGTTCAGGCTACATATTACTTATTTAAATCCCTTCACCATTATTTTAAATTTCTTATCTAGACCATCTAACATCAGTTATGTGACTGCTGATTGAAAGTAATGGGTTTTTCTGGGCACTGATATAATAAAATTGGTAATTGCGTATACCAAAAATACGATCAGTTACAAATGTTGTGCATTAGAGCCTGAACTGAAAAGCTGAATGAAGCCTTCCACTATTAGAAAAGTTTTATAATGTAATGCCCTAACAAATGGGCTTAAAGTGTCCCTGTGGACGTCTGGTGTGCTGTATGGCTATTGCATAAATCATAACAGATGTGTAGTTTAACTGCACATGGTTTAGTGGAGCTTCAATACAGGTGAAACGCTTGGCATCGTGCTACCAGATATGGAACCTATACTGCTAGGTATGGCATGTGGTATCCTGAGTGGTCCCACGCATACAAAAGTGTATTGCTTCTTGCCTAGATCCTTGAATTCAGATTTATAAGGAGCAGTTTAACAAAGATATTTCTGAGTGCATTTAGGCTGCATTTTAGTCTGGTTTGGTGATTCTGGAGAAGAGTGCCTCTTACACTTAATTTAAAAATAAAGATTGGAACTGTTTGCTATTACACTCTGCAGTGATAACTCCTCACTTGTTTATGCAGTCTCCATCTGATGTCGCTCAGGTAATGTACTTGGCTCCAAATTCAGAGCCTCAGATAACTGAGCCAGAACTCTAGTAACCGAACCTTTAACAGTGAGGCTCAGAAAGCAGTAATTCTGAAATAATATATACATTTAAATATGGTGAACCAATTTGCTTGCTAAGCCCTCTGTCTTTATATAACAGAATGTGTGTGAAGTCTAACAATAATATTTTTTTTTTAATTGTACACCTTCAGGTCTGGAACAAAGTACCAGCAACTTCCCAAGTCCTGTGATGATACACGAGAGTCCTTGAAGATACTTCTGATGGTAAATAGGATTTTTTACAGCTAGCAGATTTGAAAGAAAAAGTACGTTTCTTACTGGTTGTCTTGCACATTTTCTAATTCTGCGTGGTTTTTTTTATTAGTTTATGAATTATTTATGATCTTATTATTCTTTATAAAGACAGAGAGGTTTCTGGCCATCATAACCAGTGTGATGAGATGATTATATTTCTGTTCTATAGCCATGTCTTTATTGTATACTAAAGACCTTTACTCAAGTCATGAGTGACATTTGCATATTTTACAGGGAAAACAGTGAAAGTATTCCTGCCTGCTATTCCTGTAACTGGCTACCCCCATAATAAGTCCAGAAGTCCTTTCTCAGTCACAAGAGTAACAGGGAAGAATTTAGTTCCACATCTTCCACACCTATTGCATTTAGATTATATAATATTTGAAAACCCCAAACAGAATGCCATAAATAATGAGCTGAGGTTTTGCTATATCGGCAGTGGAGGTTTTTTTGATGCTCTGCATAGTATCTTAAGAAATAAACTATTGAAATGAGGAATAGGATCAGTTATACTTTTGGCAGTAATTCTAGTTTTCAAAACAGTGGAAGTCAGCATCCATAAATCATTTAAGAACTACCCAGCAAGCAAAAGTGAAGTTAGGTAAACTATGTTTTAAACACATTAAAGAGAAGAGATATTAATACCGTTTCAGACATAGCAATCCAATGCATTCCAAATTTTCTAGGTATGAATGGCTCTTTTGGTGAAAGTCGTGGCTCACAAGGGTCTTTGATCTTTTCTCCCCAAACATAAGCTGCTCAGTATTTCTGTGAAAGTCTTTGCTGTGTAAACAGAAGTTTTCTTTTCTAGGGTTATTCACAATGTTTTTAATTGTATTTGTTAGTATTTGTAACTGTGTGACTCTTTTGTTTGGGTAATTGGTTTTGTGCTTTTTTATTAGTGTCAATAGAATGCTTTCAGTGAGTAGTTTTCCACATTCATTCTAGAGACTTCTGTATACCATATATGCTAAGTTTCTTAAAAATAGCACCGAGTGAGTAAAGGAAGGCATCCTTAATGAAGGGAAAGAAATGAAGAATTTTTGTTTGCAGTTATATTTGTGTCTTGTCTTTGGCCTAAAATCTACCAGGTTCAACATGCTACTGTATCCTGTATAGCCTGTTCATTCTGCTTCCCAATACTTTGTTTGATGATTAGTGTGAATTATCTGTTTGATTAAGAGCAAGTCAAAGGAACAATATTTGAACATGACAAACTATTTAATTATGTAAAAGAAACTAGTGTTGTCTAGCTAGGATGCCTATTTTAAGCATCCTTTTGAGATCCAGTCTTCAAAAAATAGGCTGCATTATTAGAAGTCCTGAGATCTTTCTGCACTGAAATTAAACAGCAGAATGAAAAATCTACCTAGAAATTGATGATTTATGAGTTTTTCTTTAGGCATTCAAGTATTGGTCTTGAGATATATGGAAATGCTGGGAAGTATTACATTAATACTGCTTATAAAAGTGATAACTTAGTGACCTAATTTTCCAAAAAGCCCATTGAAAGTTAATGAGGTATATGTGGCAAAGTACCCGGTTTTCTGTTGGAAGGAGCATTCTTCTAGTCAATAAGTTCTTAAATGTCACTGAAAAGTAGTACATCACATTTTGGATTTAATCTAACCTCACTAGTATGTATTGATTTTATTAAGAAGAAAGAGAACTATTTTTTCAAATTCACAGGCTAAGATTGTTATATTTATTTACATTTTCCAACTGATAAACTTAATCACTAAGTAACTACTTTTCAAGAATTTTTTAATAACATTCTGTTAAAATAAACGGTGCTGCACATTTTCTGTGTGTCACTCTTCAATCCAATGAAACTACAACATGTTGAGTCAAGATTATTTCATTAGAATGACATGGTATTCTTGCAAACTTTTCACTCAGGGTGATTTTGTTAGAACTGTTAAATCAATGAAAATGAATAAACAGCTTCTACAATCTTATTTTGACCTGTTCAAGTCTGAAATGTAAACTGCATGGATCACAAATCCCACATTCACTATGTAGTGAAAAATCAGTAAAAAAAAAGAAAACTAATGAATAACATCAAAAGTGAAAAATGTGTAGATAACCTAAACTCAGATGATAAATATTCCTGACAAGTTCAGTATGACTTGTGAAGGCATTATGCCTTACTTGAACAGACAACCAAGACACCTTGCATGCTGTCTTGTAAAATGAATAATATAATAAATTACAGAATAGCAAATGAATGGTTAATGACTGAGAAAATTTGACTGACAAATACAGGGAGCATAAGCAAGAGAAATATTAATCTTAAAAGCACTGCATTAAGCTAGGTAAAAGAAAAAGGAAAGAGTCACTGTTGTGCTTCTCTGCAACTTACATGGTTCCATGCATCTCCTTTGAAATACAGAAGATTCTGTTACTATTCTGTTTACAGTGCAGCTCCCAGGGGAGATGTTAATCAGTCTTTCCAAACACAACCTTGACATTCATGGATAAACCTGTTAGAATAGCAAGAAAGTAAGGATGAAGTTCCAACTCCACTGAACAGAACTCCCTCTGTTTTCACTAGCACCCAGAACTTTCCTCTGTGATGAGCAGCTGTGCTACTAAATTAGCGTTTTGATTTCAGAATTGTAAGCATACAAGTCCAAAGATAAGAACCCAAGAAGGGTCTCATATGTGCTGATTTGTAGATTCAGGCAGATGGAGCTCTGTTCAAGAAAAAGAGGTCACTTGAAAGCTCAGCATATCCAATACAGCATTTCATTGTATTTCCCTTAAGTATGAAGAGTACTTTCAGCATTTTATCCTTTGTGATATTCATAGATGTGTACACAAGGTGCCCTTCACAGAAGAAATGAGGCAACAAGTATTCAGCTTGTTAGGAGTGCAGTTGGTAGAAAAGGAAGGAAAAAAAAAAGATACTAAAGAAAAGATTCAGAAGCAAGCAGCTCTTTTGGGGCAAGGTTGCATGAATAAGCCTTAATGGGCTTATTGACCAGCCTCACCTGAAATCCCCCCACAAACTCAGCTTAGTCCCTGCCTGAGCTATTGTTCTAGTTTTGGCTGGGATGGAGTTAATTTTCTTTGTGGTAGCCAGTATGGAGCTGTGTTTTGGATTTGTGCTGAAAACAGTGTTGAGAACACTGGGATGTTCTAGTTACTGCTGAGCACTGCTTACACACAGTCAAAGCCTTTTCTGCTTCTCACACCTCCTCACCAGTGAGTAGGCTGGGGAGTGCACAAGAAGTTGAGAGGGAACACATCTGGAACAGCTTATCCTGAGCTGAACTGGGGAATATTCCATGGTGTTGTGCTTAGCATACAAAGCTGTGGGAAGAAGAAGCAGGAATGGGGTTACAAGTGGAGTAATGGCATTTGTCTTCCCAAGTAACTATTATGCGTGATAGAGCCTTGCTTTCCCGGATACAGCTGAATTCCTGCCTGCAAGTGGGAACCACTGAAAGAATTTCATGATTTGCTTTGCTTGTATGTGTGGCTTTTGCTTTACCTATTTAACCATCTTTATCACAACCCATGAGATTTTGCACTTTCACTCTTCTGATTCTCTTCTCCATCCCACGTGGGTGGGGAGTTTGGGAATCAACAAGCAGCTGTGTGGTGCTTAATTGCCAGCTGGGGTCAAGCTGTGACAGCCATGTTGTACCTGTTCCTCTCTCCAGTCCTGTCTACTGGTGGACTGTGGACTCTAGGATGTGGTCAGGCTGCCACGAGATTAGGCCCCTTGCGTGTACCTTGTATCCTGTCTGTGGTCCTGTCTCCCAGATGGACATTGGATACAAGGTGTAGCCCTGTTCCCAGCCCTGTCTCTGGAGCCCTGCCTCAGCATCACCAGCTGCTTCTGACAAGACTCTCTCTGGACTTTACTGCTGTTTCTGAGGCTGTTGATGGGCCCTCTTATCAGGACTGTGCTCTGCTTGCCATAGAATCATAGAATAACCAGGTTGGAAGAGACCCACCGGATCATCGAGTCCAAGCGTTCCTATCAAACACTAACCCATGTCCCTTAGCACCTCGTCCACCCGTGCCTTAAACACCTCCAGGGAAGGTGACTCAACCACCTCCCTGGGCAGCCTGTTCCAGTGCCCAATGACCCTTTCTGTGAAGAATTTTTTCCTAATGTCCAGCCTAAACCTTCCCTGGCGGAGCTTGAGGCCACTCCCTCTTGTCCTGTGTTCCAGCACTGTGGGATGGTGCCCTGCTGGTGAAGGCACAGCTGGCATGGGTGTTCTCCTCAGCTCCTGGCTCCCCATCCCTAGGGGAGCATCTGATCCTTGCTGTGCCCTGGCAGCAACAGTTGTCAGCACGGATCTCTGTGGTGAGTTCGTCCTGTCACAGCCAAAACTTTCAGGCCCACCAGCTCTCCCTTTGATCTCCGCCTTTAACAGAACACATCTATCAGGTTTACAAAGCTGACACACAGCTATCAGATTCATAAGCTTGAAAGAGAAAGAAATAGCTCTTTTATGAAACCAAGGATGAAAACCAGAACATTCTGTCATACCAGGCTTACTGTAAATACAATAATAGATCCATTGCAGAACAGAGGAAAACAAAAATAGGTGCCGTATTTTTAAGTTAATTTTATACACAGATATTCTTTAAATTACAATATTACCAAAATAAGGTAGTCATAAAAAGCATGGACTTCAGTGGAGCCATAATTTCACTCCTGATTATTACATTTCAGATGTCTGTATTAAAGGGATCATGCACAGCTCTGACATCAATAGGGAAGTTTCAACATGACCTGTCGTTGTGCTCCAAGGTAGGTCTCATTTCTTCTATATTTCTTGGTTACATTGGTGAGACAACCAGGGATCTTCATATTAATCAAGACTCTGTGCTATATAGTTATAACAAATTATAGTTTCCTCTCCAGTGAGTTAATAAACAAAATGTTGAGACACAGCAGTTGAGGAGGAAGATGATGTAGGTATCTGTAATAATGGACTGAATCTGTTTTAATAAGCTAGCTTTTCTAGATGAATTATTTTGTTTCTTATCAGCTGGGAGAATTTTCAAGATGGCACAGCAGATGAAGAATTTAAAGTTAATTTGGAGGGGCATAATGATGTCCGTATAGAAGGACCAGACTGGGAGTAAACATAAAGGTTCTAATAAGAAAAGCTTTCCTGAGACTTGTAAGATTTATAGAAAATATTGAAAACTAGAAAGAAAACTTGCAATTAATTTTTTTGAGAGCTGTAAAATAAATTAGAGTGTGAAGTGTGTTAGGTGAAGTGAGACAAACACTGTTGTTCCTTTGGTGGCAGAATGAAAATCCACAAAAATAATCATGAATCATGAAGTTATCCAAATAGCAACAGTGTAAGCAACAGTGATGATTGAATTTGTAGGAGGCAAAAATGATTGCAGGAAGACTACTCTGTGATGACAGTATTGCGTTGAAACAAGGGACGGGTTATTGGTAGATAAACTGTTTGAATGAAATCAGAGGGCTGAGTCAAAGATGAAACCGAGACTGTGACTTTGAAAGATAGGAGACGTGACAGTGGTCTGTACAGGAAAATGAGAAAGGAGGGATTGGGGGGAGGAAAAAAGTGAGCTTTTTTTTTTTCTGGCTGTTTTACATTTTGACTAATGATTGTCCAAAGGAGGTATAAGAAAGACTGGTGCTTGAGAGGTAAGAAGAGTGTTTGTGAGGGGACAGACCAGAAAGGTCTAATTTTAGAAGGTTTAGACCTAAGCGTCATAGAGAATGTAAAGAAATTACTTGAACAAAATAGCTCTCATTTGGTTAATAGTACCCAGGCAGCCAGAAAGCTAGTTTTTTTGTTGCTTGAAGAGAAAGCCAGGTCCCTTCTGACAGCTCTGCAACCATTGATGAGCGGACCATAATATTTCAAGGACAATAGCTTGCAGTCTCTCGTTAGTAGAAATTTTATGTATTGCTCAAAATTTGTGTATGATTCTGAAAACAGACTGTTCTTTTACCATGACTCAATGTTGCCAGCATTTCATAGAATCATATGTTGCAAATACATGAGACAGAAAGTACTGACTAAAAAATACTTGGTGTATCATTAAAACAAACAAAACACATGCAATTAAAAACAATGAAGGTTTCAACAGACAGGAGAAAATTCGTAGAATCATAGAATCACCAGGTTGGAAGAGACCCACTGGATCATCGAGCCCAGCCAGTCCTGTCAAACACTAACCCATGCCCCTTAGCACCTCGTCCACCCGTGCCTTAAACACCTCCAGGGAAGGTGAATCAACCACCTCCCTGGGTAGCCTGTTCCAGTGCCCAATGACCCTTTCTATGAAAAATTTTTTCCTAATGTCCAGCCTAAATCTCCCCTGGCAGAGCTTGAGGCCATTCCGTGTTGTCCTGTCCCCTGTCACTTGGGAGAAGAGGCCATCACCCATTATTTATGTTTTTTATTGTGTAACCAGCAAATAGTATGTAATCAGAATGCATTTCCAGATACACCTTTTGGAAGCACCTAATTTGGGTTTATGGAAAATGCGAAGTTTGATTAATCAAGTATGTATTAAATTGTGATTCAGTTCTTACCTAACTGCAAGAGCTAGGCTTTGCAATATAAATGAAGACCTTCAATGTAGCTTTTTATCTGCAAAGTATTTAGTTCAAAGATCAGTTATTTTAGTTTTGCTTGACATCTTGGGAAATGCCTCTATGCTTTGTCAGCTAGAGATATAATTCTGCCAGACCTAGAGTATGTAGTACTTATTTCAGATAGATCTCTTTGTAGACTAAGCAAGCAATAGCACACTTGTGTTCTGTTATAGATATAGTGATATAATGGCAAGGATAGAAAAGAGAGAGAGATATTTTTTCTGAATAATAAAAAAAATTCTGTACAACGTAGAAGGCTTCTGTTTGTGTTGTGGTATGTGGAAAAAGTGATGCAAGTGAAATTACACTCATCTTTAGCAGAGGAGAAAGGGAAGGTGCAATAAGTTTTTATATGTTCCTTTACAACTTTATATATATTACCTAGATAAAATATATTCCTTTTATCATCTATGTAATATATACCATAACTATAAAATATGTTAGTTTAGTATTTATTATTCTACAATGCTATGAATAAGCCATTATTACACGATGTCTTTATGTATATCTCACATATATTTATTATATATACTTATGTATCTGCATAGATACATATCAATCATGTCTGTCTATAAAACAGAGTACATTACAGGGCATTATAATGCTCTTTTCCCTCATCGAATATACAAAGTGCTCTGTGACTACTACTATGACTGCCTATGCAATAACTGCCTTCTTAGTTTACAACCCTATGGCTTTAATTTGGCTGAGTACTGGATGATCAAGATTCCTTCTAGAAAGTGTCTGGCTCTGTTTTACCAATTCATCATAGAAACTATATAACTCTCAACGTGTGCAAATGGTTTCAGTCTTGCTTTTCAGATAAAGCAACTTACCTATAAAGGACATGCCAGGAGTTCATGATGTTTAAAGTCAGAACTGTTCATACTCTGTTTTGTTCTTGTGGCTGATCGACTGGAGAATTGTTGATAATTCTTTACATATAGATAATTTATTTTACTTCTTGACCTAGATCTTTAATAAGGTATGATTTAAAGGTCTTGGAATTGGCTTAGGAACGGTAGAAATCATGTCATTTCCAGCAAAATAGAGTTAATGAAATAAAGTATCTATAAAATTAATTATCCATGTATACTTTAAAAGGCTCATTAGTTATATGCTCTATGTTCTGTACATATCAGGTATGAGATTATGGACCAATACATTTTCCGTTGTTTAGGATAACATATGGGCCCTGCTTGACATTGTAGCACTATTGCTAGAGTACAGGATATCTTACACAGGAAAAACAAAAAGATGTGTCAAAGAATTTTTCAAGGACTTTTTCTCATATTTAATGCCCTATATGTTAGCCAGTATCCTGTGCGTACCAATATAAATATGAGTAATCTATACATATGCTTTATGTCTCTTGCTTGCTTTGCATTGAGGAAAAAAGTCTATGAATTATTGCAAAATTCTTGTTGAGCTTCTACACTTTTCATCTATGAATTATGTTTGATATCCAATTTAATGTAAAATTTAGCCTTTTCAGGAACCAACAGCTTCTGTCTTATTTTACATTTGTAAAAGTCCTCTACTTTCTTTGTTAATTTTTAACCCCTGGCCTCATATGTGGTTGAAAAGTGTGTTCCTCTGATACGTAGTCAGAATAGGAAAGAAAGGAGAAAAAAGGAAATATACCGTAAAAAATATTTTATTTTTCTGATATTAAGCTTTGCAATATTCTCTTTCAATTAAAAAGGATGAACCTTATTGCTTTTTCTATATTTGTATACATTCCAATTGAAATCTAAATTAGTCATTGAATGAATTATACAATATGTAATCCTTTTAGATTTCTCATATTTATAATGTTCTCGTTTTTTTTTTCCCATACCACAGTCTATGACAACTCCATCAACCTGTGATTAATTCTCTGCATACGGTTTCCACAGTGTTTTTGTTTTAATCTTTATTAACATTGATATGTATTCTACAGTATAATAAAACAATATGGAGATTTATTTTAAATCAATAATGCCTTAGGCCAATTTAATCGACCCAGTAATAACATTTAAATTGACCCACATAATCTGATCTACATGCAGCAGTGCTATGCCCTGCAATGGAATTATCATTACATTTTACACAGTAGCAGCAAAGATGATGGCATTAGGAAACTGACCATTAAATAGAGCCTTTCTGCAACGGACAGGAAATAGGTTTTATTGGTCATAATAAAAATTACATGTATAATGTTTGATAGCTGCATAAGGTGAAATGGCCATTAAACTTCTCCATTGCTGTCTTTTGGATTCATCTGTACAAAGATCTTACCTTCATCACTGTCACGGTCATGCATGGCGTGGTCTATAAGATTCCTAATTTCTGGAGGGAAACTGTTTCTGTCAGACACATTTTCTGTCGTTCTCCATGTCTCTCATCACTGAAGTCAAAAGAATTAACCACTGAGCTGCTTAGTAAGTAACATTTTAAGTATCAAGAATCTGAGAGTCCTGGGAATAATTTTGCTGTTGGCAGATGTCTTTTGTGGGTCATAAAACAAATTGTTAATGATCTTTTTTAGGTTACAAAAAAAATGTATACCTACATTCAATATGAAATGTAAATGATATTAACGTGACTGTGTGATGCATATATTATATAAAATACGTAAATGTAAAGGCTTATGGTTACAAAACAATCCAACATTATTCCACTTTTCTCTACCCTGAAAAATCCATTGATTTATGAAATAAAAATACAAAAATAGCACTTTTCTTCCACTGACTCCTATTCCTCCCTGCCCTATCTTGATTCTTCAAGGAAATGAACTTCTCTGAAGTGAAAGAATAGGATGGCTTTGGGCTTTTTAGACATAGACAGTAGATTCATGAAAGCTGAAAACCATTATTTTTATTATGCACTCAAATTTAAAAAGCCTTGCCTATGGTACTTAATTACTTAGCTTTATGAATGAAAGAATTCATAAATGGGGAGATTCAGAAGAAATAAGGAGAATAATTTTATTGAAAAATTGTGACTTATTTCATATTAATTGATAGTAATGCTTTTATAATTTAATGCTTTTATTTACTGTGACAGTAGTATTGGCTGAGACAGTGACTCTTGAGACTAATTGTATTCCAGAAAGCTTATAGTAACAAGTTCTTATAGAACATTACAAAAGCGTGCCTGTTTGAAGATAGGATGTTAATGTACGATGCAGTTCTGCGTCGATGTCGTGATCAACACTGTAGTTTAAAAGACGTCAATAACATTTTTCCAGGCTGAGCCACATTTTCAACTCAAGAGAAAGTAAACTACAGTTTACTCTACACCAAAGCTTCAATTTTGCAGTTTGGTATGTATAGGCAAATCAACCTGTCTATGAGTACCAGCCTGAATTCTATAGGGATCTCTCTGTGTATAGAAAGGTTAAAGCAGAAGAAAAGCACTTGCCTTGAAAGGATGAGAATAAGTCTGCTCAAGCACTGTTCAGTTAATACATTACACTAAGAATTTATTTCTTTTTGCCCCATATATTTTGTTGTGTTTTCTATCTCTATATGTGCTTGGAACATTAATTTCAATATTTTCATTATTCTACTACAGCTGGTCTTAATGTTATGCCTTATCCAAATCTTTTTTTGCTAGGAAAGAGGAACAACTGCAACTTTTCCTTTTTACTCCACTACATAATTTCATCCACGTATAGTCCTTCTTGAAACTACTCCCCAGCCCAAGTTCACACAAATGAAGCCAGTAATATATTTCTTAGACTTTTTTTTGATGTAGTGTACTCAAAATCTCAACTCTTTTTGAGTTCTTTTTTGTGCAGAGGACTTTACAGCTTTTCATTCTTTCAGGGCTGTTTTAATACTCACAGGACCTTCTCTAGTTCCCTTTTATCTCTCATCAAACTCTCTGTCACTACGAAATTGCTTGTTTTGGATGCTTGTCTCTGAGAAGCAGCACAGAAATCTTGTCTGCAATATGTTGGAAAAAGTAAAGCCAAATAAAGCATTTAAGCCTGTGCTTCTATGTGGATAACCAGTAGCTCTTTTGCATAGCTTTTTGAAATTGCCGTCCCAATGACAGGCTGGTGCTCATTACACTGTTGTTTTAACTTGTCTCTAGAAGTATACTGTTAATTTAGGGGTTTGTGAACCACTAATATGTGAGTACTAGTAGCCCAGAACGGTGTGTGAAGCTGTATCTGAAAGCTGCAGGGTTCAGTTAAGACACAGTCACTCTTCAGCTGGACAAGGATTGCAAGAAGACAATAACTTCTGTAGCATGCTCTTGAGTAGATTAAGGGTACCAGAGAGTGTACTTTAAAGGCTGTTTTAATTGCACATCCTTTCATGCCCAGGGAGTGGTAGTGAAGAAACTTTCTCCAGGTTTAGACTCCCTAGAATCCCCACACAGCCACACAACTCTATATTGCCTTTTATTTAATAATCTGTGTTCATGTGCTATCCTCCATGCCATGTTAGTGGAAACTGCAGGAGCTGGAAGATAAAATGTGGCTTTATGATATGTGAGCTCTGGGATGGCTGAAAACTACAGCAGACTGTGCGCAAGTTCAAATCCGTCTCTGTACATAGAAAAATATATTTTCTTTGAATCATCGTTCCTCATATGATGATTGCTACAAGTAACTTGCTTTTGTTGAAGATTTTTTGTATAAATATTGAATTTCATACTTCCAGATATCTTTAGGATATGTTTTGTTCACATTATTGAAAGATTCTCCTTTGAAAGTTTTGGGTGTGCACTTATTATTTCACACCTATTCCTATATTCTGACCCAAAGCAAGGCAGTTTTGTTTCATTGACTGGTACTGTGAAAGCATGAATGTGTGAGTATAAGCAGGTCTGAGAGCAGAAGACTCTCTCTAATCCTGTCTCTGCTAATCTTCATCCATGATTTCAAGCAAGTTCTACAACTCCTCAGTGGTACAATTTCTTTGTCTGTGAAACCAGGGAAATTGGAGAGCTGATGACCTGATGAGAGTGTTCTGAGAATATAGTAATGTTTTTATAGTGCTCTGAAATTGGCTCACTTTAGATTCTATTTCCAGATAAGAATGCAATTTTTCCCACAAGTCTAAAAAAAAGTTTTAACCACTGATGTTATTTGTATATGGGGAACCTCAGAGTGCTTGGGAGGTAAACAAGTAATAGTATTCCTCAAAAATACATTTGGACCTCTTCAAGCTTGATTTGGACCTAATTCCACTTGATTTAGCGCAAGGACATTAATTGTAAGAACACAGATTCAATATTTGAATTGCTGAAAATTAATAATAAGTGCAGCTGAGGAAGTGGGACCAGAATTACAGCATACTCAAGATTTCTGGCTTCCAGGGGAGTTCTACCAAAAAATGCCCTTTATTGTCTATAGCAATGTTCATCTTGCCCAGCTTCTGATAGGGCTGTTCGCAAAGGTAACACTGGTTCTTCCTGGATGCTTTTACAGTATAATTCCAAAGAAGTTAATAAATCTTAATTTGGGCGTTTTTTCTTGTAGATTTCAAGCTTTAAGCTGTAGGAGTTGTAGCTAGGTCAGAAAGTTAAATTTAAATTGTCCAAAAAATTATTTTTCAGCTTCCAGCTCCTCCTTTGATAGGAATGGTTGGACTCGATGATCCGGTGGGTCTCTTCCAACCTGGTTGTTCTGTGATTCTGTGATTCTGTAAATTGCATACTGTGTAGCATTCCCTTTCTCATAAAAGACCTTCCCACTGTAGGATGTAAGTAGTTCTAAGCTGGGTGGAAGTGTCGATCTGCTGGAGGGTCGGGAGGCTCTGCAAAGGGATCTGAACAGGCTGGACCACTGGGCTGAGACCAATAGCATGAGGTTTAACAAGGCCAAGTGCTGGGTCCTGCACTTACTTGGGGCACAACAACCCTGAGCAGTGCTACAGACTAGGAGAAGTCTGTCTAGAAAGCTGCCTGGAGGAGAGGGACGTTGGTTGACAGCGACTGACCATGAGCCAGCAGTGTGCCCAGGTGGCCAAGAAGGCCAATGGCCTCTTGGCTTGTATCAGAAACAGCGTGACCAGCAGGTCCAAGGAGGTTATTCTCCCTCTGTACTCGGCACTGGTGAGACTGCTCCTTGAATCCTGTGTTCAGTTCTGGGCCCCTCACCACAAGAAGGATGTTGAGGCTCTGGAGCGAGTCCAGAGAAGAGCAACAAAGCTGGTGAAGGGGCTGGAGAACAGGCCTTATGAGGAACGGCTGAGAGAGCTGGGGTTGTTTAGCCTGGAGAAGAGGAGGCTGAAGGGAGACCTCATTGCTCTCTACAACTACCTGAAAGGAGGTTGTAGAGAGGAGGGTGCTGGCCTCTTCTCCCAAGTGACAGGGGACAGGACAAGAGGGAATGGCCTCAAGCTCCGCCAGGGGAGATTTAGGCTGGACATTAGGAAAAAATTCTTCACAGAAAGGGTCATTGGGCACTGGAACAGGCTGCCCAGGGAGGTGGTTGATTCGCCTTCCCTGGAGGTGTTTAAGGCACAGGTGGACGAGGTGCTAAGGGGCATGGGTTAGTGTTTGATAGGAATGGTTGGACTCGATGATCTAGTGGGTCTCTTCCAACCTGGTTATTCTATGATTCTGTGATACCTACACCTTCTCATAATTTCAAGGACAGTCTTTCTCCCGAATAATTGAACTTGAAATTTGCCCAGCAAGGTGACTTTGAAACCAAATCTGAACAATCAGCACAACACTTGGTTTAGTGGAGTTTCTGTTTTGTTTGTCCTTACAGATGTTGAGCAAGTTGCAGATGTTTTGCAGAATATGTGGTTCCCACTTTCTCTTTTCCCATTACTAGAAATGTCCTTATAAAATGAGAATGCTAACTTTGTTAAATGCTGGCCAGTCCTTATGATGCAATATGTCACCACTAGCTTTAAATGTTTGTGATTTTCATTATGGCAACTCAAGTGTATGTTGTAACACCAATCTACTTCTATTACAGGCTTTTTACTAAAGTCAGATGGGTCACTTAGAAGCAACAGACATACTGTCTCTATTGCTTGATGTTCTCAGATGCTCAGGTTATTCATTCCATGTTTCTAAAGATTGCTTTCAAAGGCTTAATGTAGCCACATTTAGAATCTTTGGGATTTTGGTTTTAGTTTTTCTTTACCTCTTTACCCCACACTGAGCAAAGAAAGCCTCTGTGGTTTGTAAAACATCCAGAGACTGAAGTAAATCTGTGATTTTTCCCACAGATTCTCTTTATTTAGATTAGATATAATCTCAAATTAGTTTTAATGAGCTCATCTGATAAAACTATGCATTTTTCATTAAAGTTGTGCCACGGTTATATATAGAAGGTGGAACTAAAGGGAAGACAGAACATGACTGATACCATTACAGTGATTTCTGCTTTCAATGCTTTTATCCTTTAAATTTTTAAAGTCATTGTAATTTCAATCAACATTAAGGATTTTAATTGGAAGGTCATATTAATATTTCAAGGATATTTCATAATTCTATTAGAAAATAGAATTTTGTAATGTGCCAACAAGAAACTTATAAGTGGCATTTTTATCTTTTAGGGGTGCTTCCATATCCTGCAAATATATATATGCTTTAGAACCGTCTTTCCTTTTCCTCAGTTTTCTTAGTACTCACTGCAGTCTGCTAGCTAAAGGGAAGCTTTCCTGCTGTTTTTGTACTGATCTTCAAGAAGTTGCTTATCTTCTCACTTCTCATCTTCTTAATTCTGATCTTTAGTTCCTGTTTGCTCATTAACATTGATGAGCTTGTTGCCTGACTAACAGATAGCTACAACTGCAAATCACATCTTTTCTGTAGTTTGTTCTTTTGGAGTAACAGACTGTTAACATGGAAAAGAATTAAAGAGAGCTTCCTGATTGAAACAAATAATTCCAGCAGCACCATTCATTCGCACAAGATCCTGTAAAGAAAGGATGAGAAACTGTAAAGCACAGGGTCTGTATACAATACTCACCTTCGTCACAGCTAGGCTTTTGAGAACTTCATGGATCTAAACCTAAAGTTTTATTGAAATGCGTGTTTCTGTATTCAGCTTATTTAGAGCCTTGACTGATCTGGAACACAGAAGATTAACTTTATCGTTACCATTGGGACCTACAAATCATTTTTTTAGCCAAGCCGAATAATCAGCGAGTCAGATACCTTTCTCTTAAACTTGGGAAGCTCAGGTCACCGCAATCCTATTCTCTGCTTTGTTGTCAACATCCAGACCCTGCTTTGGAGAAACTTGACTGTCCTATATTGCATTTAAAATTCTAACAGTAGCATTGTAGCTGTGCTGGTTTAAACATAGATAAGGTAGAGTTTGTAGGGAGAACTGTCATCTTTCATTGTGCCAAGTGATGCAGGTGAGGAAAAAAAAAAGGAGTGCTACAGGGATTTTTAATCTCTTGCAGTAACAGCAGAAAAGAGAATGTTAAAGAACGACAAAAATGAGCTGAGCTTTTCTTTTTCTGGGAGGGAAAGAATAAAGTTCTTTTATCCCCTTTTATGGAATGGGATTGTACAGAGGCTAAACAGTTGAGTCTCCTGCCCACTGACAATACTGAATGGATGATTGTGAGCAACTTGCCTATCAGCTACTCCCAGAGATTCCACCTGAAAAGACCTACTTTGTAGAAAATCTGAAGAGGAGTTTATCCTTACCTGGGCAGGTAAAACTCCCCAGTGCATAGGACTGTTGTGCCTGTCCTTTGGGGAGAGGCAGGAAGAGTGAGAAAGGGGGGAGGTAAATAGTCCTAGGTCTTTTTGGAAGAGGAGAACTGAAGCTCAGGATCTCTGACAAATTAAATTTACTGGTCTAATATTAATATTTTGAAATATATAACAGGAGATTTACAGAATGTTATATCAGTCTCTCAACTAATCAAACATGCTTTTAGTGGTCAGTAGTTACTTTTTCTTTGACATTTACTTAAAGTCCTGCTCCTGGTACATTTTTTATTTTTTTTTTCCTTCAAAAGAATGTCACAATTTTGCTCTAAACCTACACCTAAAGAAACTGGTGAAACACCTGCTTTGAAATAGTACTTGAAATAGGACAGCAATTTTTCCCATTCTCTCAGTGGCCTGAGTACACTAGAGACTCAGTTAGTTATTTAAGAAATCATACTGAATCTATTTGACTTTCCAAATCTTTTAGCTGCATTTCTCTGCAGTATGTAACTGTACTTCTTAGATTCTGGATACAGGTTAGGTTTGGTGTTACAGTATTGGAAACTCCTTTTGAAGTGCAAAGAGTTATTTGTAAAGCCTCAGTGATGAAGCACTTTATCAAAGCATATGGAGTGACAAAACTAAGAGAAATTTAAATTTTACTTCTCCTATAGGAAGATAGGAAACTGCCAAGAGGACTAGAAAACAAACATGTCTTCCTGCGGTATTTTCTGTATAAAAATAATATAAAAGGTCTGATATTTTGATATGCCTTTCTTGTGATCTGTGCCTTGATCTCCAATAAGAGATCAATCTCCTAAAAGTAACAGATACCCTAAATTTGCATATCTGACTGAATATTCATGTGACATGCATTTAAAAGGCATTCAGCTCCAAAAGCTTCACTATGTGTCTCTGTAATGCTACCTAATACTTTGCATTTCTGTGAATGTTTCTGAATTAAGCAGATAACACCTACTTTCAGCTTTTTAATTTGTCGTAGTAAGAGCTGTAAGAAAAGCCAAAAAAAAAAATAAATCCCCAGCTACTCGCATGGCCTGGAGCTATTATATAAGATTTCCAAATCTAAACTCTGCTAAGATCAATCCTTTAAAAGAATAAAGTAATTTTTTATTATTATTTCATTGAATCTGAGCTGTTTTAGTGTCAGTTTTGTATCAAAGGCAAGCTGCCACAGTTCGAGCTCAGTGAAGCTGGTATTGCAGAACCAAGATGAAATCAGGGAGCCATGTCTCAGAACACAGACTGTTGATATACACCACTGTTAAATGGAGCCTGTAAAATTTTTATAATTTCATAGAGTTTAAGGTCAGAAGGGATTATTTCATCTAATCCAACCTCTTTCATATCACAGACCTTTATGTTTCACACTATATGAAGCCCAGACATCTTAATTAGACGAAAGCAATTCGTTCCTTAGGACACTACGCTGAGACAGCAGAGACCACAGAGAATTTGGTGTCATCAAGACATCTGTCTTGGCAGGAAATTGGTTAAGTGAGATATACTTTGATGATTTCAGCAGGTAAGTAAAGCCTGCAGAGGAAATGCTAAACCCTCAACTTTTGTTCCACTTTGAACACAGATTTGCAGAGAAATTTCTTCCTGACACCAAATCTAGCAGTTGATTGTTATATATGGGTTAAGCAAAATCCTCTGATTTTCAGAACAGTGGGATCTGTCAGTAATCTGCCCAGGTTCACTTGTCCATGTTATCTCTTGGTAGAAATCAGAATATGGAGATTCTGGAACACTACCCTCCTTGTGTTTGGCAAATGGATAAAGAGTATTCCCTCTACTTAGGAAACTGGAATTGCTTTTTGCACTGTTAAGCATAGCTAAAGAGACTGTAAGCCTGTCGGAAGACCAGTTCAGGTACAATAATTGAAAAAAACCTCACAGCTGTAGTTTGTCCCTTTAAATAACCTGTCTCCAGCATTGGTCAATTCATTGTTCTTCAGGCAGAACAAGTCCTCCATTCCACCCAGGTAGAGTCTAGCATTCATATACAAAAGCTTCACTCAGAAAGACAACAGTGTTAGACTCTGATGCAGAAAATTTAAAATAATTGTTGTTTTTAGAATGAAGTCACAAGTGTCACGGGCATACGAGAGACAGTCTGACAACCTTCACTTTATTAGAGTCCAAGGCCAGAAAGGAGGAACAGAATTCATCATATCACTAATTCCAAGGCCAAAACCAGCCCACCCTCTGGGGTAGATATACGGGGTTTTTTTTTGTTTGTTTGTTTATTTGGGATTTTTTAACAATTCCAAATGATAGCCAGATCTGAGAAAGCATCTAGCCAGGTTGGCTGTGAGAAGGACTAGTGAAAGGAATCACCAATTGAAGCAAATACAATTCAGTCCCAGCAGCTGGAGGCTGCAGGTCCATAGGGGTGCAGGGGGCAATGAGGACTGGAAGGAGAATGCTTTGAGTTTTCAGGCTGACTGCTGAGCCCCGAAAATATCAGATCAGGTTGTGGATTTCCTTGTAGGCTCCATCACTGTTTTGCTTGGCTAAGAAATTGTTACTTATTCCTTGTCTGATTTAAAACACGTGTTTTCCTTCATAGATATCTTTATAAACAGATGTCTTTATCTGTGTACTTGTGTGTCCACTGTCGTATTTTAGCTTTGTCTCTGGTACGTTGAATAATCTCGGGTTCTAAAAGAATAGTATTGTAAACCCTGTTTCCCAGGTTTGGGAATAACTAGGTGATATTCTTTCAAACCTTTTCTAATATTTTTGCAGCCTTATGAAAATGTGGAAAAAAAAATGTACTCTTTAACAGACTGATCTTTGAGACTGTATGTTAAATTATTTTTTCCTCTGTTTCTTTCTTCTTGTCTTCTTACAAATCTATAGAGATATTTTTCTTTTTTTTTCATTTGTGCTAAACATAAATTTATGAAAGCTTGTGAATATCTTAACTTCCGTTCAGTCTTTAATTTTTGAAATATTAGGTGTCATCTATATTTTTCTGGCTTTTCTCAGATTACAACAATTTCACTAGGTGATTGCTACGGAATGACAAGCAAGATCCAATCAAAGGTGACTCTAGCTCGTTAACCACTGTCTGTGCCAAAATCAAATACCTTATGCTTAGGAATGAGTATAAGAAGGCAAATAGCAATATTTTCTTAAAATATTCTGGACACTTTCAGAAATTCGGAGCTTAGAGAGCTATAGATACTTCTTCTACATATGAATGTTTGAAAATACTTTCTTTTAGCAGCAACTAGATCATCCTTTCCTTTTCCTTAGCATCACCATGATGATTATTTATTGTTCTGCTATTTCAGCTGGAGAACAGAAGCATCAGAAATTCTACTAACTGCATAAAACTGTTGAACTATACAAGCCTGAGAATTTTCTTTGCTTCTATTGATACTATACTGCTTTTCAGTGAGAAGATTCAGAGCAGTTTCTGAAAATCAGACTCTTTCAGTCTGCCAGGGTAGGTTCAGGCTTGTCATCAGAAAAAAAATTTTCATGGAAAGGGTCATTGGGCACTGGCAGAGGCTGCCCAGGGAGGTGGTTGAGTCACCTTCCCTGGAGGTGTTTAAAAGACAGGTGGATGAGGTGCTGAGGGGCATGGCTCAGTAATTGGTAGGAATGGTTTGACTCAATGATCCTAGGGGTCTTTTCCAACCTAGCGATTAGTGATTAAAGATGTAAAATTCTGGTATCTGAATTCCCATGTCACCATTACAAATGTGGTTTAGGAAAGTAACTGACTAAAATGTTGTATCTTGGGGAAAGAGGCACATGATTTGAATTAGAATAGAAATTGATATGTTCTTTTATTCTCACATACAGTAAGAAACTTTTCTTTTTCCTTTGTATTCCGCAAAACTTTTCTGTAGTCTAGGCGACCTGTTGTTAGGGAATTGTTTATTCTCAAGTACGGAGTAAATTACAGCTAAAGAGACATAAAGAAACAAGCTTTTTGTGCTGAAGAAGTGCCATAAAAATATATTACTTCCTTTTAGTCTCCTAAAACATACAGGTACACACAAGTTTTTGAACACCTGATATAATTGCACTACACTCTACTGTAAGAAAAAAAGAAAAGACTTTCATCCATCCACAAGATTCCTTAATTGGCCTTGGAGTCCTGGATGAAGTGATTGATCTTGCACAGCTGTTTGTAGCAGTGAATGGCAAATATGTGTACAATTGACAGAGATAGATGATACTATAATTGACAGTTTACTTTTTTTCTATATATTTTTTTAAGCTGGAAGATGAATTGGACATCTCCAAAGTTTGGGAGGGAAAAATAGATCTGTTTCTACTTCCAATTATTTTTATTCTGCATGGCATGCTGAAACCTGTCACAGCTAAGACCAGATTGTCCAGTTTTAATATGATTCACTCTCTTCCATCAAAATAGCTTCTATTACACTTTGTCAAAATAAATGACATTGCTAAGATGATTGGAGGGACGTATCTCAGCTCATGCAAGCCGTGAAAACTGAGCATGCTGAAATGCTAAAATTATTTAAAACTTATTTACCTCAAATTAATCATACAAACAAATGAGAGAACACTTTTGTGGGCAAACAAGTGTTGCTGTTTCATGGAAGTCTTTCTAAAATGGTAGCAGTACTGGGAATTCCAGAACAGAAACAGGTAGTCACCTCTAGTCTTGCAATTATTAGTCTACTATTGGTCTTGAGTCACTAGATGGCTATTTGTCTCCACTGGGTACAGAAGTGCTGAACTCTTAATTGTGAATGGGCATATGACGGTAGAATAGTGGAGTGAAATGTCCATGAACTCAGGAAGCAAGCTTTAAAACCTTTTCCTGAAGTAGCAGCTGCTTCTGTTTCCTTCATGTTTTCCTAGTGTTCTCTAAAATGTCTTCATTTTACTCATTCCCAATAAGTAGCCAATTATGTGTGGTCTGGCAATATACCTCTTCTCCCTAATTATCTAATTGTAACTAACATGTATGCCCCTGGTCCAACACCAATCAGCAAATGAAGCTGAAAAGTAGAGCTAATGATTTTACTTCTTCAGGAAAAGGGTGAAGAATCTCCGATTCCTTCTCTCTGTACAGCTTTTGTTTATTTGAGGAGCAAATACACGCAAAATGGGGAGTCTATGTGGGGAAGATAAATTGTTTTGTATATGTAAACAGTGATTTGGTCTCTGCTTCCAAGGAATCCTCCTATTTGTAGGTGCATGTGAGCACATGTGGGGAAGAGGAACGAGCTTGATAAGTTAATGGTAGGTGGGGAATGCATTGAGGATTGTGTATTTAAGTCTATGGGGTCCTGACAGGAATCAACAAAAGGTCAGAAAGGAGAAAGTGATTGATGTGGAAACCTTAAAGGAGCAGAGACCAAAAGAAAAAGATGTACAGGAAAAGAGAAGTGAATTAAATAGGGAAAATATGAGAAGATAACTGCCAGAGTAATATAAATTTCAAAAGAATACAAGAAGATTTAATGATACAGTAGAAGAAAATGTAACAAAGCAAAAAATCAAGAAAAAGAGAAAAGACCCAACATATGCAATGAAACCTCAGTGTTGAAAAAATGGCTACTTAACAAAAGCTGGAGGCAAATACATTTTTTTCTATTTTATAATTAAGTGGGAACAAATTAGTAAAACAGAGATAAGAAGTCTCATTTCCTAGCTTGCCTGAGGCAGTGAAGAGCCCGAGGCTTAAATTATGAAGGAACACTATTTAGAAGAAATTGATGTTCAGAAAGGACTATGATTTGTTGTTTTGTGGATGAATGTGGTTGTCAGAAAAGAAAGAAATATTTTTCCTGAGCTGGAAGATTGTGCATCAGTAGGCACTTTCGGTACCACTGCTCTTTGATTTCATCTGCAGGATCTCATGTTATATAGAGACATGCTTTTCTGGGATGTGTTGCTGTAAAGCAGAAAGCTAGGGGAAGCTGCAGTGGTTATCAATGACTGATGAAGGCCAGAGTAAAAAGATGATTTTTTTTTTCTTAATGCTTCTGATAGAATTCATTATTCTCCACCAAGTCTGTCCTGACAGCTTTCTAGCTTTAGATGATAAAGATAAGGAGAGGCTCGCAGACACAGAACTAACTTTAAGAGTCATAAGGGCTTAACACTTCTGAACTAGTCATTGATGGTCACTATCTTGTGCATTTTGAGTCTTTCTGTCCAGCTATGAATCATTTAATGAATAAGGTGAGACAACATTTCATATTGTCATGCAATGCAACTTTCAGTCAAATTAGTATTTTTCTAAAGGACAAGTTGGAGTTAAAAATAAGCATCTGTACAGATATGGAAAAAAATAAGTTCTATAAGCTATCTCTAAAAGCACTTAAGCAACACAAAAAGCTAAAGGATAGGTATAAGTTCACTATTCCTTGACTTTCTGGTAGGGGAACATGACTTTACTTTCGTAAATGTTGGTTCAGGCTGTCAGCCTTCTGCTGTTCAATACCAGCAGAAATCAAATTCAGATCTGGTTAGTCCAGCACAGTTTCATTCTTGTTTTCAGAGTTATTCTTTTCAACAGCTGTACTTTTGATCTAATAGGAAGCTATGTATCAATTAACTGGAATAGCTACTGTCCTTTGTTTAGCATTCCTAGGGATTTTTTATGCTCATTTATTTACTTAGACTTTTTAACAAGGCAAGTGTACACTCCTTGTCTGTGCCCATTCCCTATTTGTTTATTTTCAATGGAAGCAGATGCACATTAGATCCACAGTTTTGGGTAATATGCTAGCACATGCCAAATTACAGCAACATCTCCAATGCTTTGTACAACACTGAATCAATGCAAAAATGGTTGATTGCTACCTGTTGTCTTACCAAGCACCAGTGTAATTATTGCAGTAATGAGTACTGCCACCTTGATGTAGTTTGGAACAGATTTTATATCAAACTATTTTTCACCCAATAGTAAAGTGAGCTAGATAGCTGTAAACCACAGCCTTGAATCAATACTGTATCTGGTGACAGAATGCAAAAAAAATAGAAGAAAATGTAGCCCATGCACTGAGAAATAGCAATGAATATTTTGAACACAAAGAAAAAGAATAAATTAGCACTTCTCTCTTTCTCTGCCTCAGTGTCCCAGAAAACTGTATATAGATGATAGCATTACATACTACTGATTTGTTGCAGCTGCTTCTCTACGTTTTCTGTCAGTAGAGCTAGTCCAATTTTGTGCTCTATTTTCATTTCTCTTTTGTACAGTTCCAAGCCTCAACATTACACTCTTTATTAACATTTCCATCAAATGTCTACACTTTTCAAAAAAAAAATACAGTCATTCCAAATTTATAATTTATCTTTAAAAAAGGAAAAGCAGTGTACTATGGCAATATAAAATTGCTTTTTCTTATTAAGCTATTCAGGTGTCAGTGCAATTGTTATCACTAGGACTGCAATCATTACAGATCGTGGTTGATGTGTAAAGGGATGTTACAAATGTGAATGTAGTTATGGGATTTTCTTCATTTTCAGAGCAAAGATATATTAAAATATGCATTAAAATAGTTCTTTAGTTTCAGTTTTCTTTTTAAAGCAATATTCTTTAGGAGAAATTCTTTGGAGGCTTGGAGATTTAGGTTTGGCTGGGTCAGTGGGTACTCCTATGCTCTTAGGCTTACCTCTGTGTTTAAAACCTCTGGCTTTGAAAAATTTAGCTGAGAGCTTTGACAGAACCTGAGGAGTTTTCACCTTTCCTCTCTTAGGTTCATAAGCAAAATGAGAAAGAGGTCAATTTTTATGCTGAAAAGCTGTATTTCTGATACAAGGAAACAGTGTTGAATCACGGTCTTTTTGCCTTAGCCTTTGTTTAGTATAAGACTGAGATTGTTTGTTTTGGATGTCGTTAAAGTATTTAATTACTGTATTTTTAGGGATCATGACATTGGTGTGCTTTGATATTTGCTAGCTAAAATACAAAGGGTCATTAACAAGGTTAAGCAAAGGCCGTAGAAATGTTTGCTCATAATGCAGGAAAATAGACAACAATCTGGATTTAAATCCTCTTCTTTTGTTTCCCCTCTGTCTTCCCCCACTACTGCTGTGTCTGAGCTATGCAAGGCAGAAGCTTGAAATCTACAAGTTAAAGACCAGGAAAATAAAAGTTAAATATAAGGAAATGTTAGGAGTCTTAGTGACCCTTGCTATAGAAGGGAGAGAGTAAACAAAATTCTAAGGTTCTTGAGTCTGTATATTTATTTCTATTTCAGTGAGACAATAGAAGAAACATGATTCTTGTCATCATTAACATTAGCTATTATAAATTCTGCTCCTTGGAGTCTGTCCTTGTTGAAGTGGGGAGTTCATTCAATGGCTTAAGGTATATAATGCTGATAGGATTCACTGTTGACATGTAATTTTTAAGGATTATCTCCAACAGTAGAAACTCAGGCATTCATACTTTAAATTTTAGTTTGGTTGTACCTTGGCTTATTAGGTGGTCAAATAATAATAATAATCTAAGACTGTGATGGTAAAATCTATTGTCATTAGCTGTGTGTTTATGCTGGAGCTTGTGATGTGGACATAAAATTATATATACATAATTGATCCTTACCAATTTTTCTTTTATTTTGTTTTTTATTTTTTTACCCTTTTCAGATTATTTTCTGGCTGTCCTGTATTTATTTTCTTCCCATATTTGGGGTTTTTTGTTCATACTGATACCTCTGCTTTAATTTCTTGAGCACTTAGATCACTAAATTTTATTCTTACTGTTTCTAAATTTGCATTTGTAATCAGGCTCAGTTGACCATACTCTTCTAAAACTCATGAGAACTTGTGAAAATCACTTATCAACTTCACATGGCAGAAAGTTTTATACTAGAGTAGACTTAGATACATGTTAGTATATGTTTTAAATACGTAATGCAAGCCATGTATTAGGAGGCCATTAGTAATATACTTCTGCATCATAGTGCTATGATTCTTTTCCAAATCTGCTAAAAATAAGGCAACACACACACACACAAAACATAGACATTCCATTTCAATAAATGTGCTTCCTAAAACGATATTACTAAACTTTGTAGCCTGCTTTTAAGGCTGAACTCCACTAACTTATATACATTATGTGGTAGAACTTATCACCTTTCTCTCTTCCTCATGCCAAAATATAGCATAAAATAATAATTGGAAACTCATTAATACATTGAATTTCATTGTTGGAAGTAGAAACTAACACATGGACAGGAAAATGTTGGCCTTGCTCTGCAGTGGATATGCCAGCTTACATTTTTCATCTCTTCAGGTGTAAAGATTGCAGATGAGAATAATTAGATGTAGTTACTTCCTCATGTGTTGTTGAAGCACGAAGAAAAAGTATTTCTCTATGTGGAATTTTGGCATGTGTTTATTTTAAATGCATTTTTCTCCTCTTAATATAGGTACTTATCATTTTAGTGGAATAAACACATTAATTTTCTAAGGTATTCATCTGAGATAGTCATCTACATATTACTCTATAAAAATGTATTTAAAACAATTGCTCAGTAGCCACAAAATATGATCAAATGTATATATGCTTTTCTCTGCATTTAATGTGTGTGTAAGTCAAAATGTCAAAACAAAGATTCAAATACTACAGTTTGGTAGAAGACAGCAACCATCTAAATTCTGGACATTCTGAAGCATTGACAATGAATTTCAGCAACTGTGCACCTAGAATTGCACTGTGTACTTTGAACAGGGATATGATGTAGCTGCGTAGTGTTCTTATGTCTGTCCTCTTTATTCAAAACTAGAAGCAGTTTATCCAAGCTTAAAGTTATGTGTTTAACCAACCAAGGAGTTGTGTGTGATATCCTCATTTACTGTTGCTGATGGTTTTATGGTATAAAATAATATAAACATAGAAAAGACAGTGCAGAGAACATCAAGGAGGAGTTGGACTTATTTCAGTATGTGCCGTTTGCAATTTAGACTCACCCCTTGCTGGGAAGAGTAGAAAAACTTGCGTATGTATTTTAGATGGCTATGAAAGACTCATTTTCCATATTTTTATCTTATTAGAGCTCTGATATGAAATTGTTTGCATAAATGCTAGCCAGTCCCCTTATAGCATTGTGGAACACCTTCATTCCATTAAGCCTTTGGAGAACAGAACCTGACAGATACATGAGAAGCCTTAAAAATAGTCCCATGCTTAAACAACAGCCATGGAATTGCCAAATAGTGCCCACCTCATAGCAGAATTGTGACAATTCTGCTTAATCTCTATTCTTAAAACATTGATTCAGCTTTTCAGTGGTTCTTCGAGTACTTAAGCAGATTGGTCTCAAGGTCTTCAGTAGATTGGTTTCAAATTTTTAGAACAATATTTTTATTGGGTGTGTTCTAAATGCTGTGGTCAGGGTTGTAGGAATGTATATGAGTAGAGATTAGGGTAGTAATGATGAAATAGGCATTTACTGTTTGTGCTGCTAGAACCTCCACAATTTCCCAGCAAGGGACAGCAATTCTGCACAGCATTGTTTCCTTGTGAGAAGTACACAGCAGGCTCATAATTCTGATTATTGCAATGGGAAATGAGACAGAAAGATACTGCCAAAGAGGAGGTCCCCTTCTGCACAGAAGCAGCCTCATGTGGAATATTTTGTCTATTTAGATTCATTCCTGTCTCTATAGTAATGACATTAACTCCCAGGAGATCATTATCTGATGATTGCATCCCATCATGGATTGTTCTTGGTGACCCTAATGCTGTTGGAAAATATTATTTTTGTAACACCTGCTACATCCCGGTCTCCTTTGGAAATTTAATTCCTCTTTTGGCTTGATTCCTTGCTATATTTTCCCCAGTCTGTTCTCTGTTACAATGCCAGTTTGGTATCCTGTGTTACAGCTGTACAGGGCTACTACTCCTATCAACATTGTCTTTCTCATCTTTTCTATATCAGTGTTATCTGATGTGATGTCTTCTTTGCTGCTAGCGTATAAATTACATTGTTGATTCTTTATGGCTTCTTGCACTCTGAATTGAGTTATAGTTTTTACAAGCATGTGATCTGGCTCTAAGAGAAGACTGACAACTTGTCATTCCCGTCATCTCTGAGTGTCTTCTCTTGTATTAATTCATATTATAAGACCCACTATTTCAGCGTTGAGTTGAGTATGGACTCTGTATTAATATCCTCTACTGGTACTTTTTCATTGCATCTGTCAATATTTTGCCAAAGGGACTTGCTCTTAGGTTCTTCCCCTTCACAGGCAATTTTTTTCATTACTACTTTTTCCACTATATTTCTCTGTCATTGCTATGGGAACTGCTTATTTACATCCTTTTCTGTTGGGCAAGTTGTTGTATTTCTTTCAAAATATGGTAGAGGAGAAAATTTCCTTTTTCAAAAATGAATTTTAAACTCAATATACTTATATGTTTTTACATATGCCATACACTTACAACAAAGTCGCAAGGCTATGTTTGCATATGCCTTGCTTTAAGCTTCTTATGCCTCCTTGAATCTTTCCTAGTACTTTATTAAAATAATAATCTTTTTTTTTTCGTAATTGGAAAGATATTTGGAACGTATTCATAACATTAAAATTGTGTTATGATAGGATACACTTTATTTTACAGCCTTGTTCTTGCTATTCTTAATTTTTTTTCTCCATGTTTTTTAAGGATTAGCCACTCTGATCCACTGAGGCGAGTTACTTTTCCTACATTTCATATTAAAAATATGGAAAATCATTCAGTTAGATGCTATTCTTTTTGTTCAGAAAGCCACACAAAGACGTCCCCATTTAAAAGACCTTCAAGCTTGTGAAATGTAAGAAGAAACAGAATTTTAAAAAGAGAAAACATCTAAAGGCTAATTTTTGTCTGTCTGACTCTTAAAAGCAAAGGGCAGTCTTAAGAAAAGCATCTTAGATGAACGGTGCACCTTAAATTGCAAATTGAGAACTCATGTTACAAAGCCCTTTCCTTTTCAGAACTGTATGCAGAAATTACTGTGAACTTTTATGCAGTTTTCCCTTTTTCATGGCTTTTTGAAGTTCACCTTTAACTGGCTACTCTGCATCCTGATTGAGGTTCAGAACATTTATATCCAAAGGAAATCACATCACGGCTAAAAGTAAATGACATTGCTTCAGAAGACTACAGCTTCTTACAGAAATCATTTTTCCAATCACCTTTTGATCTTCAAAAAAAATTAATATTATTCTTTAAAGCAGAAAAACCTTTAAGCTCACAGCCATTACTGTAGCCTATAAAAGTAGCCCTTTGTAATAAATTAATTACCTTTTCAGTTCATGTATTTATTTAAAAGCCTATATGCAGGATCACGATGTTACCTATAAGTGGTAGCTTGAACAAGGATAGGTTAATTTTTGCTTCTGAACATTTTAAACCAAATTACTGCTTTTCAGTGACCCTGGAATGGAGAGGTATGGGCTACTTGACCCAGCTACTGAGAGCAGCAACATATCACTCTATTCTGAATCAGCCTGAGGAACCAGAGTTTTGATTCTCTCAAAAATTAATTTGCTGGCAAGCTACAGTTAATGGTTAGGAAGGATGGATTTAGGTGGAAATATTTCTCTTGTTTTATCTTTTTTTTTTTTGCCCCACAGAAAATATCAGGCTGGTTTTCGTGGCAAAATGGAGTGCTGGCCTGTGAAGTGGGGGGTCAGGCAATATATGCACTGGAGGTCATGTGTTAGTTTTTTTCTCTCTTGATGATATAATTGGAAGAATCTATCACACAGTAATCCTCAAAATGGTCCCATTTTCGTCTATAAAATTTTCCCAACAGCTATTTACCACTGTAAATTGAATTAAAGGCCAGTGGCTGGAAACTTTATTGTGTCCATAGAATTTTCACTCAGGCAAGTCAATACAAGATGATTTTGCTTTCTCATTTCTAAGAAAATGCAAAATCCATCTTTGAGCCCAAGCTTTCCCACAAATGCTTTTAAATAGTAACCTCTCTGGACTCTTAAATAAAATTACACTACCTATGAAACCTTCTTCTTGGCAGCCAGCAAGAGAGAAGAGAAATATTTTTCTTATGTTACTCCTTGGAACAGGCAGTTAGATGCTTTGGTGATGAGCATCCATCTAAATACAAAGATAAATAGTTAGGGTCAGTTGAAGTTGGTAGAAGTTATTTTAAACTGGTTTCATATTTAAGAGGCCGCATTTTGGTTGAGTGGTCTTATTCTGTTGAACCAGAGAGGGTTCAAAAATACTAAACCAAACGTTTTCTTTTAAGAATAGGCACCTGTGTCCATCTACCTCTAGCAGACAGTGCCCCAAGTTCATTTGTTACCTTCAGCAGTTATCTTTGAAAACTGTCTTTTATAGAGAGACGCAGCTTTTTGCCCTGAGACAATCATCTCCCACCTGTACAGTTGGAAGTTCTGGGTTCATCAAAATCAATTATCCTTTGTGGGCAGAAGAACTTTCTGCTGCTGCTTACTGAACCTCACGAGATTTTTGTTGGCCTAACCCTCAATTTTTTCAAGATTTGTTTGTCATGTCACCCAGTTCCCTAGTGTATAGTCAGCCTCAAAGGGGCTGAGGATGCAGTCAGTGGCATCATTCCAGATTTGTGATGAAAATGTTGACAAATGTGGGTCCAGTGTTCAAACGTTGGCTTATTAGCAGATGCCAACATATGCTGGGCCATTGATCTAGTTGTTGTCATTCCACTAATAGTTAGCATCTCCAGATCAGATATCTGTGCTTTCCAAATGAGGGAGCTGTGGAAGCAGATTGAAATACAATACAGGGTACATAATTTACTATTTTAAAGCAGTGCAATTAGGGAAAAAAAAATGCAACTAAGTAAACAAAAATAAAATGCTGTAAAAGAAGAGGAGAATAGAGAAGGCTACAGGGATTGCGGAGACATCACTTGACAGCCACCTCAGCTGAGAACAAACTAGGTGTCTTTTTATGTCTGTCCTGAGGGAGGAAGAGAATGAGTGTTTTCTTGCTCTGTTATGATATTTCAGTGGGATTTGCCAATGTCTTCTGACCAAGTGGGATTGAGTTCACAAAGCAGAACTGAGGTGATATGGAACATTGAATTGCCTGTTGTTTCCCATGTTTTCTCAGCCCCCTTTGTATGTCACAAGAATATTTAGTTGTTTTAGTCAGCTATATAGCTTATGGAACACTACTGTAAGAGACTTCCCAGAGAAGCTATTACAAAACGTATATTAACTACTGAAAAGGCTGTACAGAAAACTCCTTTAAGCCCCTCGAAGGTATGAAACACAGATGCAACTATGTCTATGTAGTAATAAAGAGTTTTATGCAATCTAGTCAAATTAATTTGGTGTATTAACCGCACAACAATAGGCCCCCAAAGATAATTTAGCATTTGAAAGAATGTGTCTGCAGGAGAGAAGAGTAACAAACTTTTCCACTTGATAATGGAGTAGAGAAAAGGTGCTGTCTTTCTGGTCAGTTGCCAAGAGCTCACCATCTGATTCATAATCAAAGGAAGATGTGGAAATTCCCCATGGATTAACAAACACCACCCAGTTCGGTTTACAAAGGCTGTCAACATAAAACAGAAGATACCCTGACATTTGGCAAGCAGTAGGAGGAAGATTATGCTAGTTAATTCCGAATTCTCTTTCAAATCACTCCTGTTTTTCCAAAATGTAGACTGAAATGAAAAGTGCCCAAGTCATAGACCCTGTGACCGTGTACTCCTTGATCTTTTTCTAAGTTCCTTACTTGAGACGTGAATGCTTCTCTTTGCTGTGATCCTGTCACAGATTTTTCTGCCACACTGCAGAAGCTGAGAGAATTCAGGAGGTAGGAATAAAATCTCCCTTCTGCCGGAGGATTCTTCATCACCCTTCTTAGAGGAATATGGCATGAAACTTATAAAAAAACATGCCACCTCTCACACAAGCAGCCTTTCATTTTCACCAGAGGTGTTGTGAGAGTTTTCTATATCGCTTGATAGAATATATGGTCTTTGCCTTTTTTATGATTGAAAAATGGTTATGGAGATATACATATGTATGATTTCAATTGCGGACAATACAAACAATGGATAGGACATAAAGAAGAACATAGTTTCCTGCTTTTTTTTTTTTTTAAATAATTGAATATTTCATTTCTCCTATTTTGTAGAAAAACCTGTTTCTGAAACTTCTTCCAGTTCAGCAACTTTCATCAGATTATTGCCACAGTCTTCAATAATTAATATTGAAACTATATAATCTGATATTTTGGTTTGCTACAAAAGATAAGAAATGTAAACTAAGAAATACTTCACTGAGAAATACTTATTTTTCTTGAATGATTTTAAATGGAAAAGAAAATAGCCTCTAAGCCAATGGCTTATATTTTAAGCAAAACATGGCATTAAAAATAGTAAATACCCATTTAATTATTTAAAATTTAATATGTCTGTCTTGTCCAAATTAGTTTTAGAATCGCTTCTATTATGAATGTGCATTTGTTAATTGAAACGGTAAGGCAACAGTAATTTCATGAAGCATATTTATTTTTAATAAATCATTAGTCCATTGGAATTTAAAAACTTAATCTTTTACAAGGAGTTGCAGATAGAGTCGGTGTCTGTATTTATATGCTAATGACTCTAAGAGAAGAAAGCAGAATTAACATATAATGCTTAATTAAGAGAAAAAAGTTGCAATAATCCTATAACTTCGAAGTAAAGCACAAACCGTTTCTGCTGCATAATAGAGGTTTTAATTATGTACTTTCAAAGTAGCAGTTCTTAAATAATAGTTCTGGCACTGGCAATAACATAGAAGAAAAATATCCCAGTGAAAACTATTGAAATAAATTAATCCTGTTCAGTTATAATTTTTGAAAGCTCATTCCTTATGTTTTTTTTTTTATTATATCATTGAGTAGAAGTTTTTATCGTTAAGTATTTCATGTGAATGTATGTAATTCTGCAAGTTTCCTGTTATTTCTTTATCTAAAAAAGACAGTATCGTTTCTCTGGAATCAACAAGGTTTTGATACCGGGTTCTAGGGTAGCAGGATTAGATTTAAGGTGTTTTTCCATTGACTTATATACATCATTTTTCCTGTTTCCACTATTTTAGTGGTCCAGAAAAACAAGCTTTTCCAAGCTGTTACTGTAGTATCTCTACAGGCAGTGGTCTTAACTGGGCATTTACCAAAAAACTGCATTTGATATTAAAACCCAAGTCACTTCAGTTCTGCACTTAACAGTTATTAACCTATGTGGATGATCCAAAATAGAATTTTGTCTGCTCCAATTCAGATGGAAATTATTTCGGATAAACTAGGTCTACTATTTCTTTGTCGAAGTTTTAAGAATGTGATTGCTCCGCTTCTTACTTTCAGATTTAAAAGACCTAATTAGAACAAGCTTGACCTTCTGAAGTAACAAATATTCTTTGTCAGGTTTTTTTTGTCGCTTGCTGATTTTTTTTTCTTTTGACTGAGAAGTTTCAGAGCCTTACCTGAGGATTTTTTCAATAAGTTTATTTCACAAAAGAGTGTTTTCCCACCTCTGTTGCAAAAATCAATATGTGATATAAAGAAATGCCAAATGGTCTGCACACATTTGTCTCTTTCATTCTTTTAACTACACTATTCATAAAAAAGCCTGACTACTGAGTTTTCCTGAGGAGCGCTCTAAATATTGCACAAGCACATTGATGTCAGGATTAAATAAGAAAAACTTAAAAAAAATTAAACTGCCAGGCTCTGCGGATGCAGGACTGGTATCTGATACTAGAAAACAATTCAAAGGAAAGCAAAGCAATAGCTGACTCAGTGTGCACCCAACTTTTGCTCCATAAATTGTATAATTGAGCTTGAAGATAATTTTACATGTCGAGATATGTTTTGGTCAACTGCAGCTTTCTTATGCTTATCAGCACTCAATGCTGTGAAATATTTTTTCATGTTTTTCCACATCCAGTCAACTGCTATGGTGTTTGTATCCAGGTGTTAGAAAGCTCTTCAATGTGCCTTTTCATAGCAGCTAACAATTTTAATCACTACTTTTACTAGAAGCTGTGCATAAATTTCTGTACTTGCTGAGAGTAAAATCTACCTCAAAGGATACCACCTTTTAAACTGCATTTTGAAAATGTCAGTGGAATGCCAGATTTTCCAAAAGTAAAAAGTTAAAACTACTTTTTACTTGCAAAATGTCCAGTGAAAATCATGAATGGTGGGGAGTTTGTACACACAAAAAATGTCATTAGTAGTAAAGCAGCTACAATATACAGTGCTTGTGTTCTCTGGAAAATGCTGCTTTTGTTGCTGCTTTATCCAGACTGTTCTTCCATTCATCAACCATTTTACTGTTGAAAGATTCTCTTCTGGGGTTGCCTACCCCTTGTACTCCTTATTTTCTGCCTACGTTCTTCCCCCTGTTTGTCTTGTGCCCTGATATGAACTGCAACTTTTGTGTCAGGCAGCTTCAACTACATAGGCTTTTAATGTAAGCGTTAGAAATAATTTCAATGTTTGTTGCAGTTCTTCCTTTTTTTTTTTTTTTTGATTCTTTTACAGGATAAAATTCAAAGAGCTTCTGAAAGCTTTTGGTTGCCATCAGTTCAAATTAAGTTTCTAAATATTACCTGACTTGTGTAATAATTATAAGGTCCACTTGAAAATTAGTCCAATGTTTCTTTCAATGTAGCAGGCATTGTCGAGAAAACCCTTTCCTATACTTCACTACTGTCTAAATGGGCTTTAAAGAAACATAAGATTAAATGCATGATTATATACAGGGTTTATAAGAAGCAGCTGATTAAAGAGATTAAATTTGCATTATTTGAATGGAAAGGTGACTGTGAAAACAACTTCTTAAGGATTCTGGTAGTTGCTTTTATAGAGAGGGAACTTAAAAAACAACCTAAAGATGGAGAGATCATTCTTAGTCCCTTGATTCATATGTGGGGTATACTAGAAGTGAGTAATTACTCTAGGAAATGTTTGAAGTAATCAGTATTTGGACATAAATGTAAATTAACATTTACTTTTGGTAGAAGTCGCATGCAGCTACCTTACATTCAGATTTCCCAGAAAGATAAGAAGTTGTCTGCCATTCAGAGCAGTAATAACAGCTTTGCAGTAAAGTGCTGATTAAGCTTCAAAAAGTAATAATGCAGCTGTGACCCTTTAAGGCTGATTTTTCTATACGAATAATAGCATTTACAGTTATACCAACTGTGATGGAAATTACGAAGCTAATGAGTCCTTGGGGTTCAGGGCTCACACTAAATGGGATCAAGAATAAATTTCACCAAAAGCTGTAACATTGAGAAATGAGCAGCTTTCTAGATAAGGGATTTATGCCTTTTAGTCTAGGAACCAAAAGTGCATATTAGTGGAGATAAGGTAGAAGATTATGTGGTTACTTTTACATATATTTGCCATATAAAAACCACACAGAAAAGAAGGAGTTTCTGTATTAAGCTAAACAACCAAGATCTTTAGAAAGGTTATACAAGAGAAGCTAAAAAATTGTTGTATCTTTATCAAGTAGTTAAAAACTAGAACTTATGGTATGAGTCCTAAAAACACCTGAAGTTTCAAACAAGATCTCAGTTTTATACAGTCCTTGATGTTCTTGCTTCTGACCTTACTAAAAGTTGCTGATGTTACATGATTTGAATGGGTGATACAGTCTGACAAACTGTTGATATCTGCAGCTAAAATAGACACACTATAATCACTTCATATCAAGTCCTGTAAAAGCATTTTTTTGTGATCTAGTAGTAGGTAGCCAGAAGCTTTGAACTGACCTAACAGCACCAGCTCCGAGGACAGTTTGGCTTTACCATGACCCTGTTTAGGCTTAGCTTGGTTAACAGTTGCCAAGGCCGTTCATTCATTGCCTTCCTTGCTGTCACTGGCTCTTGAGATGGCCTGGCAACCCTGGATGGTCTCTTCATAACAAGCAATAGTCCTTTATGTTCACCGTGTTGGGAGAAATTCTCTTGCAACTTGCAAGCTTTAACTGGGCACTGCTAAGAAGGAAGCAGACTGTGATAAGCAAAACATATACAAATAACACTAAGTGACCCCAACACTTAGAAGGAAGAATCCCCCCACCAGGGACATTAGAATCCTCTCCAAAAAAGACCTCAGGATGCTTTGCCACCTTCCTCCACTCTTCTTAAGCAAGTCTGAAACTATCCCTGTGTAACCACAAAGGGGATACACTAGAAATGTTTTGCATTACAATTTAAACTGAATTATCAATAAGTATTTCTTAAATTAGTTATATAATTTGCAACTTTAGTCTATTAAAACATTAACTGGGCTAATGAATTCTTTACTTCATAAGCATGATGCTTTCCCTTATAGCAAGATGAGTGTAGCAAAAACTGACAGTGAAAAAGAGGTATTTTTTGGAGGCTTATAGTGGCTATTCACCTTATTAAGCAGATGAGATAAATTCACCATGAAGGTGTGTTTTGCTTTACTATAATTGACCAGAAAAGGAGTCAACTCACTGATTGACCCCACAGGAAGATTTAATGGCTAAGACTATGGTGTGATTTTGCATATGGACCAGACTTTTCTTTGTGAGTGAATGACACAAACTTGGAGCTGTCTTCAAGAGGCAATGAGGATAGGCTCATGATCTTTTAGTTTATCATCAAACTATGGAATATAATGTCTTTTAAGAAAGAAAAGGGAATATCTAGGTTTGTTTTAAAGACTCTAGGATGAGAGGATGAGAGGGAATGGCCTCAAGCTGTGTCAGGGGAGGCTCGGATTGGACATTAGGAAAAACTTCTTCACTGAAAAGGTTATCAAGCACTGGAACAAGCTGCCCAGAGAGGTAATTGAGTCCCCATCCCTGGAGGTATTTAGAAGACTGGCAGATGAAGTACTTAGGGATATGATTTAGTAGTGGACAGGTATGGTTGGACTTGATGATTTCAAAAGTCTTCCCCAACCTAGGGATTCTATGATTTCAAATATGAGAGAATCCAGAATATTTATTATTAAGTTTCCTTGCTGGTTAGTAGTTCTTACTGTTTAAAACATACTTTATTTCTAATTTGCATTTCTTGAGCTTTAAGTCCCAGTCAAGGCGTATAGTTGTAACTTAGCCTGCTATGTGGAAAACCCCTCTGGTGTAAGATATCCTCTTTCCATGTCTGTACTATTAGATCCCTTAAGCTTGACTTTGATGAGCTAAATAGACTGAACCTCTTAAATCTCTTTCTGTAAGGCAGATTTTCTAGTCTTTAAATCATTCTTGCAGTTTGTTACTTTCTCAAATTTTGCAACATCGTTTTAAGTGTGTGGAGAATAGATTTGGACATATTATTCCAGTAAACACCTCAAATAAAACCATTACTTAACTTTTTTTTTTCAGTTATCCATCTGTTTACACTGCTAAAGACCATATTAACTCTTCCAGCTAGACAACCTCCTAAGAAGTCAGACTGAAATAGATAGTTAGAAAGATGACTGTTCTTTTCTCCAGAATCACTGCTAGAATACTACTGTAAGCATGACCTATAATCTTTGTTTTATGAGTATGACATTAAGGTCAGATGTGTTTTAAATGTATGGTGCTTAATGAGTTTTTCAGTATAATAGCAGTTCACTGCCTTACTTAAGCACACAATATAAATGACTTCTAAATTTTTTTTTCCCAATTATTTACCATAGTGCCTTTAATTGGAAAACCTTGGCAATAGTTCACACTTTGCAAAAATGGGGAACAAGGATGCTGAATATGACTGGCAGAAGAAAGGTTGTTGCTCAGGCTGTTGTTTGGATGGAACCGCTATGTAGTACTAGGTTATCTGTTGTATAAATTCTCACGGCGTATTTCAAGCATAATTAGAACATCTTTAAGATAGAATGAAAATCCAGTTTATCCTTATACTCTTGACAGTATTTGTAAATCAGCCTTTCAGCATACTTGCCTTTCTGGAATAAAATTTTTCATGTTTGAACTAATTATGGAGAATTGTGAGTTCAACCTATATTAACTGTTGTGTTGTTGCCCCATGACTTACTGGTTTATTTTATACTAGCTAGTTCTCATATGGGTGGAGAAGCAAATATCCTTAATCCCTTAAAAAAAATCATTCCCAGTCTCTGCTTACATGGTACCTAAACGGTTGTTTGTCAGTTCTATGAACATGCTAGAGTACATCTTCTCATATACTTTGTGGTCAGAATTTTGCCATGAAATAACGTTGAAATGTCAAATCTGAGTTGTATTGAACCTTAAAAATTAAGCCAAGTATGAAAAAACCCACCATGTTACTTTTAAAATACATGTATAAATATGTTTTGCCATACATAAGAATTTTATTGTGTTCGATGCATTCCTGTATTTATCAAGAATAGCTTAGTGACAGGTCTCTTATTCAAAGGATGGCTCAGTTAGACTGTGTAGATTCTAGAAAACTACCTTAGTTTATTAAAGGATGATTTAACTTCAGTCAAACTACTGCTAAAGTTGACAGCTGAATTAAGTATGCCTAAGTCAACAGCAATTCTTTTAAGGTACGATGGCTATGGGTCTAGAGGGACTTAGTCAAGGAGGCACAAAACCAAAAAGCTCCAGATCAAAGAAGTTATAAGCTTCACTGGATAAGACCCAGACATGATAGCTCAGGTTCAAGGAACTTATGTACTAATGGAGATTACAAAGGAACAGCTCAAGTATTTCCTTTGAACTTTTTTTTTTTATTTTTAATACAAGAGAAATGGAAAACGAGCACTTAAAAGTACAAAATATTTTCTGTCCAAAGTATGATCAAATGCTCACAAGTCTGGCACTCTGAAATTAGCATAATTCCTCTAACACTGAAAGATCTTAATCAATTTAAAAATCACAATATTGCTATACCTTCTGGTTTTAGTGCTCATGCTCACAAGTATTCTAAAATTAAGCAAAACCAAAATTAATGTGGTCTGTTCAACTCCAACTTTTTCATATGCCTTAAGAAATATGTACATGTTTTTACAAAGTCTACTCACCTCTGAGTTATGCAATGTGAAGAAGGGAACTTGAGCATCTTAGTACCTTGGTACTACTGATATATCAATAGAAGGAATAAACAGCATTCTTCAGTTTGGAAGGTCCTGATATTCTCCACATGAGTTTAAATGGAAGTCTATGGCCCTGGTACAGAATTTGCAATTTGGTAGTCCAGCAGTTGCCTGGTAGACATGTGGGAAAACATTCAGAAATTCTGTCAAGTCTCGCAGACCATGTGCAAGGTGTAGACGACCCACTGGCTTATGCAATGCCTCAGTTTGCAGAGATTTCCATGACTACAGGAAAAGACGTACGTGCTTGTTTCTGCAAAGGTTAATTTATTTCTTAATTTCAAATTGCTACTGCGTAAAAATGGATTGCTAATAGATAAAAACGGGTGCGGAATCCTTTGATTGATATAGTAAACTACAGGATCCTTGTGTTCAAATATTTGTGAAGATAGTTGGCTCTGCCTGGAGTTATACAATGGGTAAAGTAGAGCAGCAAGCTGTGCAGCCTGTCTTAGTTGTCTAGAAATCCTCTCCCAGGGCCTGTTCATGTAGAAGAAGCCTTGTCAACAGCAAGGCTGCCTGAGAAGAGGTAAGAGTTCTTACTAAGATGTATTAAACATCCGTTCTAGAACTATTTGAAAACTTGGCATTTCTTTGCATGAGCAGCAAACAACGCAAGTATTTTGCTGAAAGGCTGGCATTATTGACTTCACAAAAATCAACAACATATATCAATTTTTGAGAGATATTTTGACTTATTTTCCCTGCTGTTTAGAGTAAAAATCCAGGCAACTCTTTTATTTACAGTTAACTTTTTTCTTTCCATTTCTTTCAACAAAACATTTAATCAGGATTACTTGTCTGTGTGGCAGATGTCCTAGTTTTTTCATTCAAATTTGATTTTGGGGACGATTTTCTATTGAGCTCTGTGAATGTTCATGAAGAGATTTTGATGTACTTCTATTTTGCTGCAGGTTTCACGGTTTTTGGTTACTTTTTTCTTTTTTACTTTATCAATCTGAACAAGAGCTGTGCATATAACCAAAGATTCCATTTTCATTAAGGATGTTATGGAGTGCCCTAATTACTGATCTTTTTCTGTTGTTTTTCCAAAGTCTGACACACTAAGGGGGCTGGGTTTTTGGATTTTCAAACCTTGAAGAAATACAAATGAATCTCAGCTCAAACTACCTGAAACAAGATGTTCTTCCAGGTTGACCCAGCTATGATTTTAAGACCTGAAGCTCTAGAGCCATGAAGTAAATAAAAGCTATAGGTTCACCTCTTATTTAAACTCTCTTCTATTTTGCTGGCCTTCTCTGCTAAAACCATTCAAGTTTTCAAACTTGCTAAGAATGTTTAAAGTTATTGCCTTCCAACTACATGGTTGAATCTAAAAAGATTTGAATGAGTATCAGAATCCTGATTTATTTATTTTTAATGCAAATGGTTTTGCTATTAAACATAGCTTATTATATGTTATGTCATTCTTGTCAGTTAGCAATCTGCCCCTGTGAATTTGCCAGTCTTTGCCAAGCTAAATCTAAGCCAGAGTCAGTGGTCATACATTGCCTAATTTAGCAATTGCATTAAGAACTCAAGGCATTTAAAAAAAAAAAAAAAAGATTTTACAGGAACTCTTTTCCCTTTCCCAGATAAAAAACTTTGTCACAAACACAGAGACACTGCTCTGCCTGCCTGCTTGATTCGTTTGCTATTTATAAACAGATTTATCCATCCAAAGAGGTTCATTTTGGTAGGAGATTAACTCTAACCAATAGCAAGAACTGAACAGATTGGAGAAACAAAGCTTTGGATGGTGGCTAAAATAAATCAAATTAACTGCGTAGCTTTCATTTGTTTTTCATTATTCCAAAGTAAGATAGCACTCTGGATATTTTTAAAAGGATAAGATAGTGGAATCCTAGTTATCCAAGCATCCACATTCAGAGTCACTCTTTCTGATGAACTTTCAGCATCTTTACTCCCTGACTATTAACTTGCTATTAATTATGCTTCCATTATTTATGTTATCCCAATATATTCATATGAGCCTAACCTTTCACATAGTTGATATTGTAAGAATAAAAGAATACTCGGCAAGAACAGTTATGCTTTGGGGCTTATTTTGAGTACTCTCCTTTGATCAGTAGATCTTTTAAAACTTGAGGTTGGGAGGATATATTATCCCATGGGTGAGATTTCACCTGATGCTGTTTCTAGTAGAAATGCCTGCATCTAATTTCTGATTTTCATCTACCATCTCCCTCTAATAATTCTTTTCCTTCACAGAAAGAGATAACATATCTATGTGTCTAGAGATACTGGTACATATCTGACCTTTATGTCTTCTGGTAAACGTTTAGAATTTAAATTGCTTGGCTGCTGGAATGTTTCAACCTTTCCTCATGAGGGCTGATCTTCCATGTTTGTGAGGCTCATTAGAAGTAATACATGGTCACATCCTAGCAAAAAGGCTAATTTAATTTTATTTTTATTTGAACCACCACACTCAGTGCAAATTTTTTTCCAAAGTTTATTCATTACATAACAGTAATAAATAGCATCTTGCTCAATATAATCTGGGATAAATCTACTGAAAAAAACATAATTCTTTTTTGTAGTGCTTTCTAGAAAAGGTAAATCAACTTCCTTCATTCAAATTTTATGCCCATGTTTATGGGAGAATCAGAAGATGGAAATATATATCAGGTAAAGCTTAAAACACAAATTCCGTTTCTTTACAGTAAGGTGCTCATAATCTTTAGTTAAAGAATATTCTTATGTTTTTGACATTTGTGACATTTCATCTCACTTAGTTTCATTTTAGTCTCGTGTTTTCCTCTCCCATAGTTCCTCCTGGAATAATACACACCAAATAGTTAAATAAAATTGGCTTCATATTCTTATTTCTATCTATGTGTGTGTGTGTGTGAAGTGTGTATGTATATTTATGTATGTTCATATGAATGGAAAAAAAAAATCAGAACTTTTCTGAATTTTAGTAGCTTTCTATATTGCACTGAGAAACTCTCCAGATGAGGATTATGTCTCCTTTTATGTATTTTATCCATTTGAGTAGAGTATCAAGAAAGAATTATGAAATTGAAGAAAAGGTGTGTATAATATTTTTTAGAATATAATGAGAAAATGGAATTTTGTATACTGGATCATATTACTCATTGATAAAGTCTTGTGGATTGTTCTGACAGAGCCAATAGTTGATGAATTATAAGATGTTTAAATCCTAGCATTGTGTACCTGTTTATGAATATATGGCCATACGCATATAAATCCAAGCAAAGATGACATTTTTCCTTTATTTCTATACTGATGTGTGAAATGCCATAGCATAATTACCCTTTTTTGTAGGCCATGGAAATGTATCATCTCTAAGGTTTTTGTGTTTTATAAAGTTTATATTCTATGGACCTGTTCAAACTACCAAGCTATTACTATAACTGGTATTGTCATGACAATTAGATCTACCCATGATATTAATAGAAAGAAAATTTTAAATTAAATTTTCTTCACTATGCAGCACCAAGAATTATTTCTCTCCTTCAGGTAAAATCTTGGTAAGAAAATTCTCAGGTATATCCTGTAATCAGTTAAATGATTTGCCAGAATGATATGCTTTAACTGTTTTCCTGAGGGTCATCATGTGAACTGCCATGAATCATCAACAAATTTGACTTTAAGAGTGTCTTGAATATATACGTGATATATTCAAATATAGATTTAGAATCCCTAGATGGCCTCCTGAAATGTTCAAGAAAGGTGGAGTGTAGATTTCTTAAATTATCTAAAATAAGGTTTATATAGGTTAGGATTGTATATAAGGAATTATCCTGTAAAGTGAATGGGAAGTCATTGCCAGTAATATCTTTGAAATTTTCTTAATTCAGAGCCACTTTAGTATTCAGACACGGGGCTTCCTCAGATATTACAAACTTAAACAGAAAAGTTAAGGCAATGAAAATGGAGTTCTAAGAACAAAATCCCATAAAATGAAACATACATTTCCCTGTGGCTGACCTTCCTCACGACTAAAGCAACAGATATTTATACATTGGCAACCTTAATTTATATCTTTTACCTCTACAGAAAACCTATGAATCACTCCCTTTCTTAAGCAGCCTTGGAGGACTAGATTGTAAGAGAATGATGATATACATGGTGAACAGCTGACTCCACTTTTTTTTTTAAGGACATCATAAGATACTAACATGAATCAGCAGAGCATTGTGAGTATTCTTGCAGAAAATAACACCTTGTCTCATAATTTCAGTGTTTTTAGCCATTCATCTAACAAGTTCCCAGTCTGAAATTTTGTCAGATCTCCCCCCTTTTCTTTTTTTTCATTTTTTAATTGGGTTTCTGGAAATCTTTCAAGATTAGTTACTGGTGATTCTCTACAAGAAAATAAAAATGAAATTATTTGATAGCATATTTGAGCAAATTAAAGGTGCAGCAACACCTATTCAATTAAATTGTTTTAATTCTGTGGGACTACCTTTTTTTTGTGGTTTTTTTTTACCTGTAAGAGTTGCTGGATCTTCTTTGACCTGGGAGAGAAGAACAGTCAAATACGTACCTGTAAGTAATGTAATTCAAATCACTTATACTAGCTCTATGTTGAAAATAAAGCATGTAGCATCTATCTAGCCTTGAGTCCTTAGTAATCTGTAGAATCAAGCTTTATATGAATAAAAGTTACAAGGCCAGTCTCTGAAGCCATGGAGTTTATTTTTAGATGTCAACTACAGAGGAATAACTTAAAAGCAAGAGACACTACACCTTTGTGTCCAACAAACACATGAAATTTTTAAATAATTAATCTTATTCATAGATCATATAGATTATTAAATAGTTGTTGCTCTTCCAAACATCCTGGATGCTCCATATTTGGCTTGATGAGGATGAATTTGAATACAAAATAGGTTTAAGACTACTCCCCTAGAAAGTAAGGAGGAGGAAAAAGGTTTTTTGAACCTGAAAGGATCTATTATATTTCTATTGCAACCATTTTAAGCTAAGCAGAGCAAATAAGGAGATCTTGGTCTTGTTTAAAAGAGGTCTTGAGGCAGAGGTGCTGCTGTTGCTCATCATGTGGTTCAGGGGCATAATGCTCACTCAGGGTGGGTCAGAGTCCTAGCACTTTTTGGCTTCTTTAAAGTAAAAAAGTTAACTGTGGTCTCCTAGCTCCCAAGAGCTGGCAGTACCCTATTTGTAATGTTGTGTGTATGTGTATGTGCAAATGAATATATATAGAGAGATGTTTATATATATTTAGAAATATTAAATTCCCTGTGAAATGAGATGGTTCACAAATGCCAAAATAAATAGTTTTTCTTCCCCCTCCCCCTTTTTTTCATGGCAAAAATGCAAAAATAATTTTTTATTTTTGTGATTTTATAGTAAGTTTGTCCCCTCAAAACAATACATTTCAGTGAATAATTCTTGTCATTTCCTTGTTTCTGGAAACATGCCCAGGTATATGTGAAATATGTGAAAATTATGGCAGCTTTTTGAACTGTGGATTCAGATACCCCCAAATCACTAGTGGCTCATGAAAAATTTTCATTTCGGAAGCATATGTAGAAAGCAAGAGGACATGTAACTGAATGAGCATGCTTGTTGTGCAGCAAGATTTTTTGTTCAGGCTTTTTGTAAGAGAGACCTTAAGTAGTGCTTCAAAACTTAGAGGAAAGTGGATTGGTAACATAAGAACTACACAATGTTGTTGAAAAATCAACCTTTTTTTGGATTTTTTATTTTCTATTGTCTTATTTTGAAGAATAAATTTGTTTCAGTGTTCCAAACAGCAGTATTTCCTGGTATTACACATGCAATGGAGTTATGAAAACTGTTTTTCAAAATCTGCTTTTGTGCTTGGTAATCAAAATGATGCTATATAACAATGTAGTATTTTAAGTACCACTCTGCTACTTTTAATCTCTTTCTATCTGTATATGAAGTTGAATACATGACTAATATGGTTTTTAGCAAAGTAAGAATTAATGTCTGTTAAGTCGAAGTGGCTAGTTTTCCCTGCAAATGAATGTTACTTTCTTTGAAAGGGTCAACAGCAGATTGCTACATAGACACTGAGCTGTTTAGCAGCGCTGTCACTGAAGTTGGATAATGAAGGATTAGTCAGTACAGCCTCCATGAAACTATAAAATGATGGCTTTGTAGGCAGTGGTAGGATTGGAAGGAATAGGAATAGAACCTTAGGAAAGATATACTAGGGTTTTTTGGTTTTCGGTTTTTTTTTTTTTTTCAGAGATGAAACTGTGTTCATTTACCATATGTGAGACTGGCAAACACATTCTGTTAATGAAAACTAGTGCAAATATGAAGTGTCACATTTATTGTGGTACAAATATAACAACAATTTTACTTTACTTGATGAATTTGAGAGGACAAGAATCGTCTGATTATGTCCCAAGATATGAGATGTACTGTTTCATAGAAATTAAATTGATTTTAAAAATAAGGAAGGCCTTCATTGTAATGTTCACTGTTACAAACGCAGCATAATTTATGTGATTTAAACACTAGATTCCACCTGGGAATTGAAATCTCTATAAAGTCAATACAACTGTGGAATTATAACTAATCTTACAGCCCGATGGTGGTTTGCCCAGAATAGTTCTGGCATTGGAACAATTCTTAGTCTTTCTGCTAGCCACATATGGCATGAAATGCATAGAGGCTATCTAACCAAATTCTTTCTCCTGATGAGTTTTCTTGTACATTTTGGTAGGGCATGTGTGGTTGGACAGTCTGAAAAACAAGGTGTCAGGCAAGATGGACCACATACCTGATTCAGAGTGTGATTCCTGTGTTCTTAATGTTAGTTGCTATGGGAAATAATGGTTATAATCCAATACAATTACTGGCAGGGGACAATGCAAGAATTGGAATTTTAGAGTTTTGTTTAAAATGAAAAACGTGTGTTAAAAGCCATATTGATTATTTTAATCCAGTCTCCCATAGTGATAGTGTTAAACAGTACGACTCCTCTTTGGCTATAGTTTGCCTAGCAGGAGAGGAACAGAGACATTGATCTGCTATTAACTGAATATACTGGAGAATACTTTGTACTAACCATTTGCATAGGAAATGGAAGAATGCTTTAAAATAACATTTGCTACCATGCTTCATGATATCACCATAGTAACTAAGAGTTCGGTCTGAATGCTGTGCTTTTGTGCTTGTATTTTCACACAGAATAGAAACATTAGCTACTGACATTTAAATAAGAAAACTGATCATTAATTTTGCGCTTTGTAAAGTCCCATTAACCACAGCATATATGCAAAATGATATGCATCAAACAAAGAAAGCAGTAGTTTCAGATTAAAGAAAACCATGATTCAATACACCATAAAAATGACTTATTTAAATCCACGTTTTCAAAAATAATATTACACAGTCCTTAAAAAACTAACTAAATATAGTGGCTAGAGAGCTCAAAGGCTTTGACAAGGATGTTGAAGCGCATGTCTATTCATGCCCTTCAAATATGACTCAGGTTAGTGGTCAAAGGAAGCTGTTCCAAGATCATGATTTGGTTGCAATGTTAAAAGGCACTTGTGATCCTCAGGCAGCTGTAGATATTTCGGTACTTTGATAGTTATTTCTAAAGGTAATGAATTAGCCACTTTAGTTATGGTGATGGGAAGTTGCCAAGAAGATAATAAAATATGCAACTAAGAGACCTTGAACAAGCCTCTCATTAATGGACCGATCTGAAGATGTGTGTGCAGTATGGTTTCAATGTTGTATCTCTGGTATCTCAATAAAGCTTCCTGTTAACTAATCTCAATAATTTTTCATGTACTAAACCCCATTAAACATGAAAACCACAACCTGCTTACAATTATTATTCACACAGTCACGCTGGCTTAAGTAATTAATATTGGCAGTAAAACTGACAGTAAACTTAAATGGTAACAATTCCTCTAAATTAGATTAGGTTAGTATTTTCCCCCTATGCTGTGCAGGTCCACACTATGCTGTGAGAGAACTAAGGCATTTACTCACGTTTCACTCCTTGTGAAAAAGATATAATACAAAAAGCTCATTCAGGCTTGCTTGTGCTTTAGATATGGAACTCGACACCACTGGATATATGACACAGCGGTGTTTTTGTAGGAACAAAGGAAAAGTGAACTTGATGAGTCTATGGGTTGCTCCACAGTGGAGACGAAAGTAAACAATGTGGAGTGACTGTTCTGATTGGGTCTTAAGGAAGGAGAAAGTAAATACCTGTCCCTACTTCAGAGACAGTTCTGTCTTTCCCAAGCAAAGAAATTCCACTGTAATAAGCTAGATTCTTGATGCATAGAGTTAGAACCCTAGAACCCCCACATGGTCTTTAGTGCAAGAGCATGCAATGTGATCATTTCTATTGTTTAGGCATTTGCTCTGTAAACAGACTCTGTTGTGCTGACTTTTTATGCAGTGTGAGAAAGAGCAGTTTTTGATATTTCCATATTAGACACATCCCCAAAAGTTAGGGGGATTAGATACACTGTACCAGTCATGAAACTGTAATTGTCTGTGGTGATCACTGGACTCCTAGAACTGATACAGAGCAGCAGCAACATAAATATTGACAAAGAAAGGGTCAGCTGGTCACAGCTTCCTATAGCTTAAGTTCTTCATTTCTATATATAAAAGTAATCTAAAAAATTTACTCAATATTCCCGTGCATTCTTTTTTTTTCAGTATATGATTTCATTAAATCTATGAGTGATGATTATCACTCAGTCAACGTGAAGATTTCCCATAATGAAATCCATGAAACTGTTTTCCTAACATCTATATCGCTTGATATATGACATGAAACACATTTTAAAAGTTCTTAAATATTAAGATACAGCTAGAATATGTAGCACAAATGTTGCCATTAGTGTAACAGTCTGTAGTAACTCTGGTAGACTAGCAGAAAAGAGTATAAAAGCGAATGGGTGATAACAGCTAACAACTTTAATAAGTAACTGCTTTAGATTAAAATTTCTGGAAATATTACCATTTGTAGTACTGTTGAGTATTAAGTGCAGCCACATCTACATCCTTTTAGGACTCTTTAATAGTACAACAATGCACCATGGAACAGTAATGAAAAATTTATGTTATTTCAAAAAAAGATATGGATTATATTCATTCATTACTGTTCAAACTTTTTTGGATATTAGAGAAGTGAGTTAACTCTAAGTGCTTGTTTCAAACCAGATTTCACGCTGGAAATAAGGAAAGACATTTGCCTTCCAGGTACTTACCGATTCCATTAGACATGATGGATTTTTTGTATTATAGAGATTCTTAGAAGATGAAAAATACTGATTGCTTCCCTTCTCTAATATAGCAATAGTTCATGTCTTGGAACTAGTTTTATTGTCAAAGTGAATAATATTTTAATATGTTTAGAGATGGCCTCATTCTTCTTGATGAAAAAAATGAAATGACTTTTGACATTAGAGTGTTTTGTTATCTGCTCCTGGAGTAACATCAATATCACATGATTTTGGTGATGTGCTTCAGGTGTGATTTCTGTAAACAAAATGCAAGAGGAAAAAATGTCCTCAGCGCATTACAGTTTGGGGTCCTTCTTTTTAAATAGTGATTGTGTTTTAGAGAAAAAGAATTTGGGTTTCCTATTGAGGTAACTACTAAACTAAATCAAAGAATGAATTTTAGAATAGTTTTTTTTTAATTTATTCTTTAGCATTGAAATGTTCACTACCTTATCATATAAAAATATGTTTGATTACTAAGTCCTACCTCACTGGACAAGAATAGTATCTGAGGGAATCTCCTCCATGGGCATGAGTTTCTGCCCACTTTAAAGGTAAGTCACATATAGTTTGATTAGTCTTCCCTGTAAATGACTAGTAAGTTTATTGAAAGTTGTAATTGCAGTTAATGAGCTTAATATTTAATGGTTTATTTAATCCATGTACATAAATGCAACATTTTCCCAGCAGTTTTTCCTCTTCTTTTCTGAACTGTAATTATTACCAATGTTAACCAGTCTGAGAACTCTCAGTAAAATTATTACAGTCTTTGCATTCTCTGTTTTTCTATCATGACATTTAAGATTAAAAAAATGTTTAGAAGACGTTCTCAGTCTGGGACCATTTCATTGACTATAGGATTAAACTCCAAAAATTTACATATCCCATACTCATATCCCATACTCACTGCAGAAATCTTCACACCACTTTTGTTTTCTGTTTTTTCCTTATTTTACGTGCTGTTGAGACTATTCATCCTTATATTGTTATCCTTCATATATATATATTTGCAGGACATAACTCCTTTCACTGTAAAATATAAAATAATAATACGAATAAATTTATTGTTGGTCCAGTTTTACAGATCTGGCATTTCAAGCCCAAAAGGAAAATTACTTTGGACTCCATCTGCTTTTGTTTTTTATGAACTAAGTAAGAAAAATGAATCTGAGTTCTGCAATAGTAAAAACACTTGGAGACATATCTGTACCCTTTCCTTGCAAAGGGAAATTATAAGCTGGAATTTAAAAAGGAATAATTAAGAAGATCAATTTCATAAACAGATAGATTTTAGTAGGGATGCTGTGGTGTTGTCGAGGGTTTTTGAGAAAGTGTCTGTATACTTTCAGGCTTTCAGACTGAATACTACTGTTCATGTAGAAGAGTGACTATTTGAACACAGGAAAAAAACATATGCTATAGAAGTACACTTGAGTATCTATAATAAAGCGCTTAATAACATTGCTCCTGCCCAATAACTTAGTTGTTCAGCTCTCTGGATTTGCTGACTGAGTAAGCAAGTGATTTTGAGGGGTAGACTTAGCCACTAGTCTTAGATTCCTTTCTTTAATTGGAAGTTTCAGTACTAAACCTACTATTTACTTTAAAAAGTGAGTATGTACATTTTGAATTCTGTCAGGAAGAGCAGGCAGGCAGATTCTCTCTTCCTTCCCTCTTTTTTTTTCTCTTTAAAAAGTTTCAGTATCATAGAATCATAGAATAACAAGGTTGGAAGAGACCCACCGGATCATCGAGTCCAACCATTCCTATCAAACACTAACCCATGCCCCTTAGCATCTCGTCCACCCGTGCATTGAACCCCTCCAGGGAAGGTGAATCAACCACCTCCCTGGGCAGCCCGTTCCAGTGCCCAATGACCCTTTCTGTGAAGAATTTTTTCCTAATGTCCAGCCTAAATCTCCCCTGGCAGAGCTTGAGGATTATAACTTCATGTTATGTTAATTGTAGAATAACCCTGAACGATCCAATAGAATACATAGTTTATAAATGTCTTTAATAAAAGTCTCACCAATCTTAAGGGAGGGATGTTTGTTTGTTTAAGTCAATTATTGTATCAGCTGATTGACAGTTAGACAGATCTTTAAAAACATTGGTTGAAAGATGCTTCATATGCATCATTTTTAATAGCATATTGTGACTCAGGGGCTTGTCTGTTTCAATGCAGGAAGGTAATAAATAACCCGAGTTTGTGTAAGCAGCCGATCCAGCAGAAACATCAAGGAAACCCATGTTGAAATATGTTCAGTGCTATAGCAAGGGAAAACAGTAGAGCTGGCAAAAAAAAAAAAAAAAGAGAAATAAGAAAGGAATACTGAGGAAATCTGTGTTTTTATAAAAACAAGGAATAAAAAATAATGATACGGAATTGCCCGAGAAATTCAGTATGTAGAAGCTGGTTATCCATAGTGTTGCATTCAGTTCCTGTGATGTAAAGCTCAGGCTATCATACTTTCTCAAAAGCGAAAATAATCTGGAAAAAAAGCATCCATTAAGGAATTCCTACAAAGTATTTTTCTGCGAAATTGCTTTAGCCATTTAACTTGGAAATGATGATCTAAGTAAAAATGCAGAAAATAAATAAGACAAAAATTAGCTAAGTGATCATACTAAAAAGGCTGCACCATTGAAACTGCATGACATAATTCTGTGCCATATCCCTGCACCTCTAATTAGCTGGGATGAAGGAATAACCTCACTAAAATCATGGTGGGGAACAGAGGTAAGAAAGTTCACGTTATTTTCTATGTAGCCAGGCCAGATCGATAACAACACTTCTTAGGGAATCCCTGTGTTGCATGCAACTGCTGTCATGCCAACCTGAACCTGTAGGCTGAAGTCCGACCCCTCATTTGTTGACTTTAGGCTGATTGCACTAGAGCATTTAGTTTACCATGAATCTGATTTGCTATCCACAGCATTTCTGGCAGAAAAGCCCCTGTTCTGCTATGCTAAATGCAAATCTGGACAAAAAATTAGAATCCTTTTTAAAATAAATAAGGAAAATAAGTAATTAAACACAGGAATTGTTGGAAAGAAAAAGATGTCTGATTGTAAAGGAGATAGAGTAGCCTCTCAGACAATTGCAAACGGAAGAGAGGAAAATAAAAGAAGGTTTTGAATCTAGATTGATGATAACTGGTTAGCAGAAAATTGGTTAAGACTACATTTGACCATCTATACCTAATTAAAATGTTAGTTTATATTTTTATGGAAAATTTAACAGGTTTGCTTTTAGAACAACACAATGTAAGTAAAAATGTGCAGGGGTTAGACCTGGAGAAGTACTAAAGCTGCTGCTGTTTTGGTACTTACTTTGTCATACTCAAATCAAAGCAAAGGGTCCTACTCTATCAAGACTTTTAAAAATGAATAATAAGAGAGCAGAGGCTGCTCCAGAGAACTCAATCTCACTTTGTGATAGTAGCACGAGTAGATGGAGGAATAGAGTGAGAGGAGATGAACAGAAAATGAGAGTGAGGTAACAGCAAAATAATGACTGTTACTGTTCAGTATTAGCTACCAATTTGCAGACCTTTCTATTCTTGTGGCATCAGGGCATAAGGATTTTAGATCGTTGATACAGTGAGTAAAACTGTTATAGGTAAAACCAAAGCCACCGTCATCGACTTGAACATCTTGCTGCACTTTTCTTGAAGACACTGATAGTTTCTAATTGCCCAGTGAGTCAGCACTCAGTGAAAAGCAGTAGAATACTTAATTTCTGTGGTTACCTATAATGGTAAATATTACTCCAAATGAATAAGAGCATGGCATTATTCAGTAAGAATTTCTTCATCTATGTTATAACCCACTCTGTTCTCCTTTTTCATTATTTTTTTTTCCTCATTCCTTTTCGGTTTTCTAAATATAGATAAATAGATTCTTGACTGGACGAAGTTAAAGAAAATGGAAGTTCTTAACATGTTTCCTGTATGTTCCTCAATTAATATATTCCCAGATGATTTAGAGTCCTTTCCTTAGATGTCAGGCATGGGTAGAGTAGATACTTTCCTATTTATCCAAGGTGCTGTCACTGGTCTGTTACTGGTTTGCAGATACATGTATGGGACAGTAAAATCATTTTGGTTTTGGATAGATTTATCTATAATTCATCTTTGCTTTGTGAAAGAATTGGGGTTTATAGGTATGTATATATTATCAGCTTAGATAGATACATCCTGTCTGGATTCTGGAAGTAATTTTCTAACATCTGCCACAATTTTCTGAAAACAGGTTAGACTCCCTAAGAACATTGACTCCCAGTAACTAACAGAAAGCATTTACAATCTGATACCATGGCTGGTTTTTATTTTAATTTTACTCAATTTTCCTTAGGAGGATATGTTTATCTATAAATTACAGTTAGGAATTTGTTGAGACCAGTGTTATGAACTTTCTCCAATAAAACTTAAAGCTGTCGAGGCAATTGGGTAAATCCATAAACAAATCAAAAATGAAAACAACTGTTTTGCATGTGATGACTTCTCTTGGCCCACAGCTCTTTTACTGCAATACAAAACTATATAGTTTTCTTTTTTTTTTTTCCCCGGGGAGAACCTTAATTGTATAATCACAGCTTTATGTACGTATTTTCCATGAAAATTAGCTCATAAGATATAGATTGATTATACTAGGGCTTCACAAATGTGAATGAGCATGCTACTTCATGTAGAACTCATGGTCTTTATAGGGCATACAGGATTGGAAATACACCTCTCTTTCAGTTAAGAGCATGGAAAAATCAGAAGTGCAATGTTTTCTCTTGCCCCACAAAGGCAGAGTCACATCTCAGGCAATATCATGCATTCTAAAAACAGATGATAAAGAATCATTATGAAAAATTTCTCTTGGGGAAAAATGAGAGCAGCTGATTAGAACTTCGTCTAAGGTGACTTTGACTCAAGGTAATTTTTGGTATCACAATTCAAGAAGTTCTGTGATAAGGAAAAAGCCTCAATGAATTATGTTGTCAGCTAGCTGCAGGTATTTAAATATTCTAAGTTTTGTGTTTCTGAAGGATTTATATTTGATTGTCTATTTTTACTACATATATTAGCAAAATCTCTGATCAAGAAGATTATAATGTATTCTCTGAAATACTTCATATGAATAGAATTAATGTTTTTTTCAGGTGTCTTTGTGAGAGTCCTTTTTCAAGAATTGGAAAATTCAGAGCTTTAGCAGATTCTTCGATACTAGAGAGATGGGAACATACATTAATTTCCAACCAATTCTTAAGATAATTTAAGATCATTCCAGACATTACAGCTTCTAGTGTTTTGCTTGTTGTAACAGGCAGGGCTGCTGTCATTTTGTGCTACATTTTCAATGCTTACAGTGATTCCTTTACATCCATTTTCATCAAAAATGTATTTACATTCCCACAGACAGAACTGAATAATCTTTATGCATAATTGTTGTTTATACTTTCAGATGCTTACAGATAATTGACATTATATTTTGTGAAATTACAATTTTTCTTACTTATCTATATATATATTTTACTTACTTAGCAGAGAAATAAAATCACTTACATAGTAGCTGCCTAGGTTTTGATTTTGAAACCTTTCAGCCCACTGAAATACTGTAATTAATTGTTTAATATAGTACGTTTTTCATATTAAATTTCACTTAGTTCTTGTTCTCACTCCTGCTATGTATAATTCTTTTCACAGCTGAAGTTACAGTACATGTCGATTTGGTATTGCCTGTGTATTCAAGTCACTTTTATTTATTTATCTAGAAGACTTTATAATTAAATTTACAGTTGGTTTTAGAGTGCTGAACTCTCTTGAAATTGGCCTTAATTATTTGATTATTATTTTGTATAAAGTTTAGATATTTCTTTTAGAATAGGAATAGGTACAGCAAAGGACAATTGAATAGATGATCCTCTTCTTTTCTTCTTAAGGTATGACTCTTGCCAACTGATGTTATTTTTCTCCAGCCACTTATCACCTCTTCCAATCACCTCTTCAGAAATTGTGAGTAGTACAGTGAGCTCATTAACTTATTGCCTTCATGCATTAGAATACGTAACTGAAATAGCTGATTTGTATAAATTCATAAAGTATTGTCTACTCCAATGATACTTTTCAAATGTTATACTCCTTAAGTTTTCAGTGTTACTTCACTGCAGCCAAACACACTCTGAAACACGGAACAAGAAAAACATACATTAAGAAATCTCTTCTATAGGATTTATAATATCTATTGCAGTTTGAGCGCTTTCTCTCACCATATTCCATGTTATGTTGAGGGTGCATCTGCTTTTAGAGTCCGTAGCTGATAGCACAGTTGTCACTATAATATGAAAAAAGCAGAGAAAATAAGAAATCATTTATTCTATAAAATGTTAGGAAAAAGTCATTGAATTCTCAAAAAAAAAAAAAACCAAACGAAAAAACCTTCCCAAAAGTAGGTAACATGCACGTTTTAAAAATCACTTTAAATCTGACAAAAAGGCAATCAAGTCTGGTAGGATGTTGATACAGTTCAATTCCACTGAGAATTTGAGTTGTTATAATCTGTGCATGTTGAAGCTTGTGAACGGCAAACCACTGTATCAGAGAGGCCTACAAACAGGGTATTACAATAATCCAGACTTGATGTTATAAAAAACATGAATCAAGAGCTCAATACCCTGTGGAGACAGTAAGCTTTAATCTTTACCCACTACTAAATTTCTGAGATGGTATTAGGTGCTTATGACTCTCAAAGTCTTATCATGTATACTGAGCTGAAAACAGTAACTTTTCTGTTGACATTATTTAAACCATGTAAGATTCTACTTACTCTACTTCAATTAAATGATCTTTAAAGCTCTCTTTTTGTATTGATTAGGATTTCTCAGGCTGTCATTCCTAACTCACTCATATTTCTAGTACCAAGATCAATGCAATTACTTTTTTTTTACCTTTCCAGCAAAGAGATATTTATAAATAGGATTGACAAAAAAATGATTTTATCAAAACAAGGTAAAAGGCCTTTAAAGGAATATTAATGCTTCATTTTGTATTAAGATGTAGCAGAATAAAAGGTCTCAACAATTTTTAACTCTTCCATGATGCTGCGTCCTGGTTGTTGGCTAGGAGTGGTAAGTGGAACTTGATGTAGATAGGTCAAGAAGAAGTAAGCAGGAAATAGCTAAGACTTTAAAAATATCTGTATTTATCCCCGGAATTGTGTCATCTGTTGCTGTGGAAAACTTAAATAGCACATCTTTTAGTTTTGGACTACCAATTTTCTTCAAAAGAAAGAAAAAATAATAAATAATAGAATGTTTTGGATATTTTTAGACTTTAGATTTATAGAATTATAATGGCTAGTTGCAGACATGAAAATTTAAATTTCCTAGCCTGGAAATAAAATTTAATTCCTTTTTTATTTAAGGGAGAATTTAACATAAAATATAGAAGAGAGAAGATGGAAGAAAACCTGAAAAAAAGTAAGTTAATAACAGACAGAGGAAAGCAATAACAGACGCAAATTAAAAATGAAAAAGAGGTGGACAGGTGGGCATAACAATGATAAAAAAAATAAAGAAAATTATGATGTTCCAGGCATTTATGGAAGAACTTCATCCAGATGTTCTGGCCTAGAATTAAGGACTTCCTTATCTTTCTGAATATTGATAGTGTCAATTTAGCTTCTACTAGGTTAAGATCACAATAATTTTTAATTTTAAAATAATTATTTTGAATGTATTAAAGATACATTAAACAGCCTATAAGGATGACAGAAAAATGAACATAAATTCTTTTTATGTACCCTTATTATACAAACATTTCAAGTTGGAAAAGGGAGGTTTTTGGTTTGTTAATTTTACTAATCTTAGGACTAGGCATCCATTTTTGCCTTTCAGAATATTTTTCTCAGATTTGCTTTTATTTTAAATGCTAGTGTAAATTAGGGCACCTCCACATTGTTTATTTTGAAGTAATTTTGAAAATCGAATACTTTGATCAGCATGACAGGTTCTAATTTATTCTCTGAACTCATATTATTCTATCTTCCAAAAATTTGAAAAATCTTATCATCCTCTCAGAAATTCACTTTAAGGAATATACTTAGTAACCTTTTGCTATGTTGCCTAAACTGGAAATGCTATAACTCTGGAAAGTTATTTTAGATGCTGAGCAGGCAGCGGGATGATACAAGGCAATCAGATTGCCCAGAAGTTGAGCTGAATGATATTTTTCTTTTATATTATTTGTTCCTCAAAAATACATTCTCAGAATAGCTGAAATGAGAATGCAGTGCTAAAACACTATTTTGAAATACTGAGAGAAGTTTCAGCGGTTGCAATAAAAGCCAAAGAAATGAAGGACTACATTGCAAAAACTGCCATAGAATGAAAATGGTAATTTATCCTCATTTCCCTCAATATCTCATAGGTTTGGGTATTCTCCTATGAAATAGAGTACTGTTTCAGATCTCTTTTCAGCAACTTTTATCTATCGCGTTCGACGTACTAGGCAAATGTCCTAGGCTTCAGGTTGTAGTTGTTTTTATTTTTGGTATCCAATACAATTACTATTTAAGCAGATCATTCCATCTATCAGTGCTTTTATGAATTAATCAGTCTAGTGTAAAGCACTACAGTGGGTCATCTCACACAGAGGAAGGTTATGAATCTAATTGTTGTCTTTTTAAAGCTTCCAGTAAAAAGAAAGAGAGAAAGCAAAGGTTCTAATTTAATTTCCCTCTAGAAGCTTTTTTTTGAGATTATGTTTTTGTTCTTATTTTTCTGTGCTTTTTTTTGCTTTTAACATGTTCAAAGATTAGGTATTCCATCTTGGGGTACGTGAAATTAGACCCACAAATATTCATGGTGGCCTTAAGTAATAAACTGCATAAGCTTCTAGTAGAGGGAAAGACTTTCAGTACACTCAATAGCTCTTCTGGCATTTCACAATGTCCTGAAACCAAAGCTTGATGCTTTTTAGAGTACACAAAGATGTCACCACATGAGAAAAGGAACACTGGAAATGTCCCATATCATGCAAAGGGAAATATCACCTAAATTTTTCCTTTCCACGGTGAAGGACGGTATCGATTCTAGTCAGTAGTGGCTAAGGAAGCTGTTACTGTCCTTTATTCAGTGCATATTACAGTTGAAAATTCAACTTGTTCTGGAAGTGAAAAGAAATCTCTGTGCAGTTGCAGCTGTTATTTTGTTCAAGGGAAACATAAATTCAGCTAAACTAAAACAAATGACTGGTGTTGGCAACAATGGCAAACACTGGCTTGTGACTTCTCTAGTTCCAGGAATGTGGGAACAGTTTTCTGAAACTGGTCCCTGTTTGCCCGGCTCTGAATTTTATTCTATGAAGTGTCTGAACCAATAATACTACTAAAAAAACCAAACCAAAACAAAACCCCTAAACCAGTAGAAACCACAACTTTCAAATATCTTGTACTTTGTTTTTCTACTTAGCATAATGGATACATTTCATAATAATAATGGAAATAACAATGGAAACCAAACAGAACACATCTTTCAAGAGTATATTTCTGCACACGTAAAGATCATACTGGCTTATGGTATTTGACATTAAGCCAAATACGTACTGCAAGAACATGCTTCTTAGATTCAAAAAGATAGCACACATCTGTTTTCTAAGCCGTGATATTTACAGGCATAAGGAACTGCTCACAAAAAATGGATTCTTATACTATCCAGGAAGAAAGCACCACAATAAATATAACAATAAAAATCTCCAGCAAATTTTAACTTATTACATCTCTCCACTAATTTTCAGAGACATTATTTAAAATAAAACAATTTTTTACTGTACTTGTCTGTTAAAAGTGGACTCTATAGGAATCCCTACTTATAATACTAGTAAGTGATAATGCTTTACATCACTTTTGTTTAATATCAATATATATAATGGGAGCCCAGAGCAGCACGATAATCAGCAAGGATCCTTCTGCTGACAGTACTGGAAGGATACTAGGCCATGTAAATGGTGATACAGTCTCACAGTTCTGGTGCTCAGTGACAATCTTCATGGCTTTCGTTCATTCCAGGTAAAACTGCTGGCTTAGAAGACTGCCTCTTGCTTTGAAAATGTCTGGATGCACTTTGCATGTTGTGCACCAGCAGAATTTGTTTTCAACTAAATACATAGCCCTCCTACATTAAACACTGTGTTCCCATGGTTTAATTGGGTTAAAGGAATTAGGCTGTGCAAAGATGGTTTCTCAGTTTGCAGCAGAGAAGAAAGGCATTATTATCCATTGTCAGTGATGTGAGTTACTCACAATCTCTGGTGAAAAACCGGAATCAGTAATATCTGTTTACAGCAAGAAACAATTAGATTAATGTTGTAACAGCTTCTATTTGTTTTCTTTTGTTTCGAATGTATGCTGAATAAGGGAGCATAAAAGCCCCTTGAATGTTAAATGCTGGATATTCAAAACTACTGCTGCTGCACTGAAACAATCCATTAGATCCATTGCTGCCACTCCCAAACTCTCTTCTGTGCCGGGACCTCCCCAGTGCTTTCCCTTCAGTGTGTGCAGATCCAGGCTTTTGCGTTGTCTGCTGCAGGATGTATTAGAAACCCTAGAGCATACAGAGACATCTCAGGGAAGCCGATGCCTTGGGACCCACTGGAAGGTTTGCTGAATGCTAAGCTCACCTGAGGAAATATATGCAAATTTTCCTTTTTGCGAGAAGAGGAATTTAGGTTCATTTCCTCCTTTTGGCTCAGATTTTGAAAAAGAAATTAATTTCTGATGAAGGGCAATTTCCACATCCTTTCTATAATGAACGCCCATATTCTTTTTGTGTGTCCAGAGTGTATCCAAACAATAGATTTAACATTCAGCAATTATGTGCTTTTATTTTTTGTCATCTTCCTACTGGGAGCACTAGGGTCAGAATTCAAACAGTATATATTAAAATACTGTTCAACCCTGTGAGGACAACTGTTGCTATAATACTGGAGTTGCATGGATTTAATTATTCTCCTGGAGAATTTGTCTTTAAAATTAAATACTGCTATGCCCTGCAAAAAAATTGCTAAATACATACACATTTATTCCATGTGGTTAGTGCCTTTGCTGGATATCTGTCAAATAAATAAATACATAAACAAATCACTGAGTTAAGAAGGGTTATCCTTAAATAAGGAAAATGATTTTTATATTGTTATTTCCAACCAGACTATTATTGTGCATTTATTCTTAACTGCCCTCTGTTATAGCTTTCATTATGCTGCCTGTTAGAAATGACAGCCTGACAGCTCTGTTGTTTCTCTGGGTCAGTTTTATCTCAGTTATTGAATACTCAAACCTCATTAACTTGCTGCCAGGCTTCCACAACTGCATGGATTGCCGTGTGCAAACATAAGCAATTAGTAACAAGTAGTTACGAAGTAATTTTATTGTTCTGATGGGGCTTTGAGGTGAGGGAGGAAGTAGTTGGACAGGAGGAAAAGGTTTTCTTTCAGCTGGGTACTGCAGTTCATACTTAATATATGTATAATAATAGTGATTTTTCACATATAGTATATTTTTGTTCTGCTAAAGGAACTGAATACATTTTCAAATCACCTCCAAAATTTTGGCCTTCATCTACTCTGCTCCATTGTTTGTTGCTTTACTTTAGGGCAGCTGGGTTATCACATCACTAATCACTTCTGTTACTAATGAGTACCTCGCATATCTATCGGTAAAAATGATCTAATCTGGCAACGGGTGTTCTGCAGTGGAGTACGCTTGTTCCTGAGAGCACCGTGTGCCCAAATCAGTCTGTGTTTATGCTCAAGGGGATCCTGATTAACATTCTATACTCTTTTGCAGTTGCTCCTAAAAGTCAACTGAGACTCCATTTTTTTTTTTAAATAGCAATCAAAAAACTCTAGCAAAAAAAGCACTTTGCTTATTATTCCACACATTTCAGGGAAAGAAGAGATAGGTATGTATGCAAAGGCTACTCAAAGTTCACAGGTTGTTCAGTATATATTTTTGCAGCTACAAATGCTACTGATGACACTATTTAAACACTGAAGACTTCTTACTTCCTTCTGCTGACTCAAATATTTATAATGGGGGTATGCTCTGGCATGATCTGTTGCTTAAATGACAGCTCAGTGGTCTATATGTCGAAGACTGATCTTAGTGTTTCTTTTGTCCTCTTGCTATTCCTATGAAGGCTGACCTAGCACTCCATTTCACACTTTAAGGCTGTTTTAAATTTCACTGCTCACTCTAAGTAACTGAAAATACATCCATGTCTTGCAAGGGCGAAACACGACTGTTCCTTGTTTTCCATGTTACATCAGCAGAAGGAAGAAATGAAAAATCTCCAGTAAAAGCTCGAAGGTGAGATTTCCTAGGAAATCTAGGAGGCCTTTGGTCCAGACTGTCTGGATCACATAGCACAAAGTAATCATGTGGGATGCCTCCTTCCCTTTCTCCGTGCATGTATTTATCTCTCCAGCTGTCTGCTGTATAGGCTATAAAGCAGCAGACCTTGCAGATACCTCCCTCTTGAATATTGTTTGCAATTAAAGTGATTTTAAACAAAGTTTCTATTTTGGGGACTGAGTATAGGCTAAGTATTTCTTAAATTATAGTTGTCACTTTGAATATAATATAATTTGATGATATGCATAATTACCAGTTGGTTTTTTTTTCTTCCATTAGTATCATATTTGACAGTGAAAGCAGAGCCATTTGTGACATCATGATATGCCAGCATTAGAAGATGTATTTTGGCTCATTTTAATGTGTAGCAAAAAAGAGTGTTTATACTGGAACTCTTAAACTCCCATTTTTACGAATTATTTGAAGAAGCATGAACCACAAGTCTTACCTCTATGTCACAAAAACTACAAGAAGATCACAGATAGTACTATTCTACTTAGGAATAAATTTCAGGGGGGAGCATGTGTCATCATCTACAATCTCTTTCCAGATCAAGACCAAGTCGTCTTGGTAGGACAGTAAAAGAAAGCTCCGGCATTTTACTGCTGAACTGTACGTGTCAATGACTGTGAACAGCTTGTCAGCTGTCAAGGCTATAAATCTGGCACTTCTCCTATTTTAAAAGGAAAAAACACCTATTCACATTTTGTTTCCAAGGTGATAGATATAAAGAGTATCAAAGCTTTCAACTAAACAAATCAAGGTGTCATTATGCAATGCTATATAAGTGGCTCGCGGACGTGAAACTAAATCTTTTAGTGACATTCAAAAGATTTCTATCAGTGACAAGCCTAGAATCTCAAGAGTTCAGGTTTCTGCTTTGCTTGTACTCTACAGGTTAAAATGTTTCAGTGCAATGATGAAAGTAGCATAGGTGCTGCACTGATGCAGAAGTTAACAACACTTAACACTGCTGACTGCCTGGGTGATTGCAGCATGGACTAGATTTCTGTTTTCCATTATCTTTTGACCTTGTGAATGAAATGGATTTTTTTATAGAGAAAAATCTTTGTCTTTGACTTAATCTTGCTTCACGCCATTAGGGTAAAATTAGCACCAAATAGTATAAACACAGAGGGGTCAGATCTTTCTGACTTAATCTATGTCTGATTATAGTGTAATCATTCTCGATTACAATAGCTACTTCCTTACTTGCATTAGTCATTGGCTCAATAAATAGTACTGCTATTGTGTGAAAAATAACTTCAACCTTCTATGACAGTTATAAACTTGACTTTATAGGTGACGTGGAAAAGCATTCTTAATCCCATCATGCACACGAAAAAACTGTAGCACAGACTTCTATAAATGACTGTTTTCAGATATGAATGCCTAATTAGGATCAGATTTTTAAGATGAGGTGAGCATCTGTGCTTTCATTGAATAACAAAATGTTTCCATTTGACTGAGACTATCCAGTTAAACCACACTTATTGAAATAGCTCATTTCTTCAGGAATACATGCATTTTCAGAGTACTTTTTATGATGTGTAAGGTGAGATTCCAGCTTTCCTACAAAAGCTGTTGTCTGTAGGACATTAATTAGGTTTACAAATATATCTTGTTCCTTAAATCCATTTTGTAAATATGTCCCAAGAAAATGAATAGAAATTGAAGTGCCTTGATAAATATATACAGTAAGAGGGAGAGACACAGCAGGACAGAAAGACATATGACAATATGTGTTAAGAACCTTACTTGACAAAAGAAATAAATGGCATATGTAGTTTAGGCACCTGAGTAGGTATAATTTAGATGAAGATGAAAGATAGCCAAATTAGAACTTAAAAATCACTGAAAATGGGTATAGACCTTCTAGATAAGATCTAGAAACATAAGGAAGATAAGGAAACTGATAAAAAGGATATATCATTAATCATTGGAAATTGAATTAGTTAATATTGACTGGACTGGCAATTATGGAATTGATAAGAAAGGGTACCTCTTCCTGGAGTTAATACAGGACTCTCCTCTGATACTTTTTCTGGACAATCCAGTAAAAGTACAGGCTATTCTGTACTTACTTCTAATATTGCTGGGAAATAAGACAAGGATGATAAATAAGATAAAAGCTTCGAGTCATCTAAAGTCTAGTGATCACAATACCATCAGAACTTCTAATGCCCTTGAGGTTGTAAATGTGAAAGGCAATATCTCAAAGTCACTGGACTTTAAAATATAAATAAATAAAAATAGAGAGTGAGTGAACATGGAATGAGTTGAAAAAAAAAAGTTGATTAAAATCAATTTCAGTTTTGGGAATTTAGTATGAAAAACTAGCTAGATAACACAGAAGCAGCCCTAAGAGCTAACCCTCAAGACACCTTGTTTCATGAGAAACTGCTGGATTTTTATTCTTCTAAATGTTGGTTACTAGGTGTATTTTACAAATAAATTGGGAAGTGTCTTGGGAAATATACCAGTCATTCAATTCTTTCTCATGAAAGCCTTATATGTTGCTTCAGAAGCGCCTGTTTACTTACACTGATGATTTAAAATGCAGTGTTCCTGTTCAAAAAGAACTGATTACGATAAAGAATTATATTTTTAGAAAAAGAAGGAAAAGATACATTCTCTAAAAACACTAATGACTTTTCAGACATTCCTGTTAGGAAAGGTTTAATAGTATGATTACTGAAAGAACATTGGAAACATGAAATGAACAGGCTGAGAAGAGTAAAGTCATAAGACAAGCATATCACTGAAGTCAAGAGGAGGTTCTCTTAAAAATGGTATCATCTTATAATTTCATAGATCAGGCAAGGCTGATGTTTGTCATGGCTTGGCTAAATTAAAATCAGTGTTTGCTGAAATTTATTTCTTTAGCTTAGTGTTTTACATCTTTGAGTGGTATTAGTAATAGCTACTGCTCAGGAATGTGCAATCTGCCAGACTACAGATAGTTGAATTAAAAATTTCTTTTATTCTTTCAGTAGTACATAACAAATGCAATACACAAAAACGTTCTGTCTGTCTTGCTTTTAAGACAATGCTTTCTAAAGTTACAATATGCATATAACCAATAGCCCAGTGCTTAAAGTACTTTCTCAAACCAGTGGAAAATTGGACTGTGTTTCACTAATGTGGATGAAGAAATTGAACTCATAAGACCTCATCTTATGAGTAGATGGGGTATTGAACAGAAATACCAAGGATTCATTTTCAGAGACTCAAGAAATTCTATGGAAGCATCTTTATCCCTATGAAATTTTTTAAAATTAAAATTAACTTTAAAGTGCTATAGATATTTTATATAACATATCTTATGCTTAAGAAACTACAAATACATAGCATTTTATTAGAATCAATTGTCCCAAATTCTTTCCCTGCCTTTAACAGGAAGAATCAATTAATCCTATAAATTCAATGATAAATAGTTGAGTGCCAAGACACTCTGTGCAACAGGGAACTGAGTGAGGGGATACTACTGGCTTTATCTGTGGCTTTCCATTCTGGATATTTAAAGTATGTTCTTTGCATTTAAGAAAAATATGAGTTTTAGTTAGCTATATGCCTTCCCAGGCTCAAGATGGTAACCGTACGGTGTGACTCTTTCTTTTGTATACTAAAAGCTACCTGCAGTAAGCCCTTTTTTTACTTCATAATGGCTGAACCCAGAAATCTGTCCTCCTTTGCAAACTACATCAACTTCAGATCCCACGTTTGACAGAATATCTCATGAAATGGGCTTTTTCAATGTACTTTACAGAACTTGACAAGGCAATTCTTAAAAAAAAAAGTATTGAGGAGGAGCAGTAAAGGTGTAGGGGTCATGGAACAGACAACTAATCATATTTCTTTATGGTAGACTGAAGTTTAAAGAGATATCAATTACAATTAGACACTGTCAAACCAGTCAGGATATTCTTAATAGCATTAGGAACGCTTTAGGTTTCACATCAATGAACATGAAAGGATGACAATACCTTTAATATTTTTGTCTGGAGCTGGTTACATAAAATATGAAAAGCGTCTTGCATTTCTCAGGTGCTTTGGGTAATGAATCACCCAGGATTATTTATTATAAAACTCGGTGTTGTTTGGGTTTTTTTCCTCCATTAAGTTGACTTTTTTTTTTTCTTAAAATGTGATTCTACAGTTTCAGTTGAATTGCAAAATACTGCATCATCCATGAATTAGTAGCACCCAGCAAATATCAATTTCTATCAACAGCTATTATAACAGTTGTGTATATAATACCTCAATGGTGTTACATGCAGATACTGTATATGAAGTACTGCATAATAACAAAAAGATTAAAGGAGTGAGTGGAATTGTTACAGCAGGACAAGACAAGCAGCTACGAAGTATTCAAGTGTAAGTGGGACCACAGACTAAAGCCTTGAAGAGGCTGCTGTAAGCAAAGTACAGAAAGGCTTCCTATAAGAATATAAATGTGAACATAAGAGGAGTTAATCCTTGAAAAATCACTGCTTTAAAACCATTTGCCATGTTGTTGCAATTACACTTGAGATTTTTTCCCTAAGAACGAACTTGCAGTCAGTCAAGCTAACATTGTTCCTCTGGGTTCAAGGAGCTACAGGCTTACTCTTTACAAACTTAGTTATGAAAATAAGAAAAATACATTGAGCCTGTCATTTGGGGTTACCTGATGCATGGTAAATAGCTAGAAGTATACCCAGTGATGTCTTGACTAGAGACATACATCTCTAGCCTTTCTCTTCATTGATCTATGGTGAGACCACAGATATGAGGAGTAGCCATGGCACTAGGTTAGTGAATTTGTGGCTCAGAGTTAAAGGCAGTTTTGAGTCAGATAAAAGCATCTCAGAAACAGAAAGAGTTGAGTAAAACTCCTGTGTATGTGCTTTGATATGTCACTGTTTTTTCCATGTTTAAGTATTTTACTAAATTAAGTTCAAAAGTAGATGGGAGTATATGTTTAAATAATACTGTTAGGGAGCTATGATACAGTTTCTACTAAGGTTTTCAGGTTTTGCTGAATACTGCAAATTTCAGATATTTTTCACTGCTGCTCTTTATTTTGGCGTGATTCCAAGACTTCTTTTTTCTAGAGATGGTCTAGAGGTAACTCTCTGTTTCGGTTGGGAATTTGGTCTCTCCCAGGCTTTGAATTTTTTTGCAGTATGACTGGAAGGGGTAAAAACCAATTAAAACTTAACTTTTTAATTTGACAAAAAACTTGCAGAAGCAATGCTGTCAGTGCTTAGGCTATTGAACCTTGAACTGATCCTGGGGTCAGAGTTTGTAAGCCAAGGTTTTTGTGGAAGATGGTGTGCTCAACACCATACAAGCAGCCACATCAGATTAGTAGCCAAGATAATGTTGTCTTTTTTCCAAACATGCTGCTTAAGAATTTTGTAGAAAAATTTATGAAGTTTCAGTCTCCAAGCCTGCAAAGAAAAGATGGACAGAAATAAGGAAGAGAAATAAGAAATTAAACGGTTATGTCAGAGAAACTTTTCAAGTGATTTTTGCTTTGGTTAGTCACATGATAACTTTATAACCATTCATCACATCATATTAATTTTATGAACTAACGTGGTATTACAGGATATGGATTATCTCAAGTACGGAAATGCTTTTTCCATTACTATTCAATTGCTATTATACCATCGAAGTTAAAATATTATGGTAATAAGCCAGGCCATAATTTTCTTAGATATTAACACACTCAAATTTGCTCATTCTGATACACATTACTTTATAGAAGCTGTTAGGTGCACCTGCTTAGAACTTATAGTGCAAAGATAAAGAAAATTTCAAGAACAGATTTATACCTGGAAAAATTATGAATATCTAGGAATTATTAATTTATGGTGTCCAGATGCTGGGGTGACAGGCCTCTCAAAAGGGCTTATATAATGATAATTGTGAAATTTGGTGTAAGATATGATAGTACTGTTATTTCCCACTGTATGTCATGGAAAATTAACCATCTACTTTGGATAAACTGACTCTGTTTTCAAGTATTTAGTCCTCAGTGAGACCTTCCTCGATGCCTTCAGTTTTGTCTTTCAAGGTTAGTCACAAGCCTACGCTATTTTCTCCAGTCAGAGCATGCCCACACAGGTGTATGCAATACTATGATACTTTACGGAAGAGTGATTATTGGAAACAATGAAAAATAACAAGGCATATTAGGCTTGCTAAGCAAAATGGGATAAGACAGATATTATGCTTCCATTCCCTAAGCTAGCTAGCTTTGTGCTAGTACAGCATTGTGCTGTGTATACAAATTATGATTTCTGGGCTGTTCAGAAAGAGTGGGAGTTTATATCTTTCATTTTAGACCAAGTGACTGGGATTGTGAAATAAAGAGTCATATAGCTTTAGCTCCTGTGGTATTGGCCAGTGCTGTGCAGATTTATCAAAGGTCTGAGTTTCTTAGAAGCTGATTCTAGCAGATTCAATTTTTTACCCAATATCTCAATACTACTCATTTTTTCCGACTCTTTAGTAGTCACTTTTTTTGCTGTGGAATTATATGTCCCAGATTCACGAAATATTGACTATAATAGCTAAAAAACCAGAATTACAGTCACTTAAACACCCATTATGAGGGTTTATTGTAAAAAAGTTTACATGGCTTCTCAAAACACGTGCATAGAAGCAGAAAGGTCTTCATTTTTAACAGTGGACAAGGCATGATAGTCATTTTAAGAACATAAATTTGAGAAAGCAGGCCCTGGCACCAGAGGAATGCCAGTCATCTTTACAGCAGGCAATTAACATGCATAACTCTGGAATCCTCTCTGGGTTTATGTGATAAAACACCATGCGGTTGATTGGACTGCTTTTCCCCTGCAAAATGTAGTTTCCCTTTGATTCTGAGGAAAGTCCTAACTCTGATTATAAGGTCCTGCAGCAATCCTCAAGAGAGGTAAGCAGAGGTCCCTGTGCACTGGGTCTGTCATAATTTTCTTATAACAGCTCTATTATGGATAATTCCCTGGAAGTCAGCTGTAATGCTCAGCAGGTCCCCTCCTGATATCCTTCACATTTGGATAATTAACTGAGCTGTTTGAACAACAGAAACTTTATAATGTTCAGCAGTGGGAGTCTTGCAGCTGATCAGCTTTACCTTCATCAGCACTTGTCATTTTAACACTTGAAGGGTAACGTTTCAGGATGAATATAATCTTCATCAGGGAAAGGAAAGATTTTAAACGTACAGGAAAATAAAGGCTTCAATAAATTCATTATGCAGACTGTAATACTCCTTGTGCTGCATTGCTCATGTACTCTGTGCTGCTGTCTAAGAAGGATTTAGTCAACCTGGTATCTGCACAAAATAGGCTTTACTTCATTGCAAGGTTAAAACAAGGAATGAATCCTCACGGAAGCCCTTCCTCAACATCCTGAGAGATAGCATGCACAAAACCTTCCTGCCAGCATTCTTTTCCAGACAGAATTTAGTTTGTTTAGAAAGAAAAGAGTGAAATAGTTTTTTTTCTTTCAGTTTATCTGATAAGTAAAAGTAAGCCAAGTACCAAGCCTTTCTGAGGAACTTAGAGGAGCAAAGTTGTCAGTTTCTGCCAAAATTTAGTGCAATGGGACACTGAAATTTAAGACAATTTGACATGTATTTATCATCCAACTGCCACAAAATCTGTTTGTAATTAAGAGGGTTTTGTAAATTATGGTGCGTTATTTAATGTCCTTAAAGATGGTTGCAGTCTATAACTATTAATCATAATAAGATGTTATTATTTTGATGGCCAAACATAACTGGAATAAGAAATATGTTTTAAAATATAGGAAAAGAAACATATGCATTGTGGTTAGAAATTATAATGACCTACAGTGGAACTACAAAAAAATCTTCAAAGGTTTATTCATGATTCTTAAGTTTCTGGATGCATGGAGGCTTAAAGAAAATAAATATAACCTGACAGAATACTATAAGTGAAGAAAAAAAGAATTCTCTGTACCAAATTCTCGTATTATATTCTTGTTATGAACTCTTCCATGATGAGTCTGTAAGAACAGGCATTGATTCCCATGAGGTTCATATTGATGAGGTTAAGATGCCCTATGCTCAGGTCAGGTTAATGTTTGCCTTCTGGAGAGAATTGTTCAGCATTTGTTTCTTTTTTCTTTCTCCCTCTAGCCTGGATAAGAGCAAGCACAATAAGTATTGTGTTATGTGAGAATGACTGATAGCAGAGAGGCTGTTTGTTGTTATAAGCCGTTCTTCTTAGCACAAAATAGACTGCTTTCTATAAGATAAGTAGAATACCTTTGCAGTTAAAGTGCCAGTTTCTCTAGGTCTTCTCAGTCCTCTGAGATATTAACCTATTCTTCAGCAATACAAGCAAAATCTAGGCTTGTTAGCATAGCCTCCCATGATACTATTTCTTTATCCTAATAAAGTGAAAGAATATGTAGTATAATAAGTCACTCTGCAACCAGGTTAACTTAAATATTTTATTAAGACAGGGGCTATTAAACTGTAGCTGCAGTTTGATAAAACAAAATTCTGTGTTAACCATATCAGGATTTTCTCTGACACTTTTCTCATATTGCTTTACATACATTTTTGTAATACCTAAGAAATATTTCTCTCATGTGTCACTGATCACTTTCTTACAAATGCCTTGTGCTAGAATTGTCTCTGCAACGTACAGCTCTACAAACGAAAAATTAATATACTAAAGGGCTTTAATCACCTACTAGAGCTCAGATAAGCCAATATTAAAACACATTTATGCACGAACAACTAATAACTAATAATTGAAAGAAATTACATGCAGCTCTAGAAACCATTCCTTAATTGTTACTCATTAAAATAATTATGGTATATAATCCCAATTACAATGCTGAAAATAGAATTTAGCAGCGGTTGTTCTGTCACTGTACCTTTCATTCTCGCTTTTTATGGCAGTTATGTTTTGAAAATAATTTATTCTAATCAGATGGTGTTATATTTTACCAGCTACTAGCTGCACCTCCTTGCAAGCATATCCTTAGTGAAGCATTGGGTTAAGCATTAAAACTTAAACTCATTAGAGCTAATTGAATGTTATTGCAGTGAACATGAAGAGTTGTTGCTGTGGTTCAAACAACATACAAATCTATAGAGTCTTGTAAGTGCATAGATACCTACTGCTTTGTTTATTTTAGGCAGTACAGTTTTATTCTAGAGAGCTGATGTTATAAAAGTGATTGAATCTAGATGTGAGCTAAGTAGCAAATATTTTGTTCTTATTACAGTGCAGGTTCTGCTCATTCAGTGTACATGGTGTTTGCAATAACACCTGAAGCACTAAGTATAAAACTGCATGGAACCCTTTAAATGCCATATAGTTACGCATATACTCCGTGTAAATGTTGGCTTTACTATTAGATCAGCTGTGGGGATCCTCAATGCTGCTCTTGAGCATCATGAGCTGGTTGCCTTCACCTGGAGTTAGGGACACCCAGCACTGAACTGTATAAGACACACAGGGGGAGAGCAAGCCAAATCAGAAATCTGAGCATCTGCAGTTCCCCAAAGTTATGAGTCTTCAGCACTTTCAGGATTTGGTCTGTTTAATGTGAAGGATTAAGTAGTTTCCTGAATTTGTTCATCCACAATGATTCCAATACAAAGCAAGTCCTTGGTTTCTTAGAATTCATTTGCAATTTACCACCTACCTCCTGTTCATTCTTAAAACAAATGTCTTTGGTGTCAACACCATAACCACATGGGAAAAATCCAGTAATGAAATTAATGATTTCTTTTATATTATCTATATTTCAAGAATATGATTCTATTACTTTCTCTTTCTCATGGTTTCATTCTTGTCTTATGTTAGTTGTATCTTCTGTCTCAAGCTGGCTCTGTAAAGGGTAAATATAACATAAGGTATGGAGACGTCTAACATAGTGGAATTAGATTGTGTATTTTCTGAAGTGACATCAAACTGTGCTGACAGAAAATATGACTGAAAATCTTCAAAATTTTATGAATAAGCTTCTCTTTCTCTGAAAGGACGTTGTAGAGAGGAGGGTGCTGGCCTCTTCTCCCAAGTGACAGGGGACAGGACAAGAGGGAATGGCCTCAAGCTCCACCAGGGGAGGTTTAGGCTAGACGTTAGGAAAAAATTCTTTACAGAAAGGGTCATTGGGCACTGGAACAGGCTGCCCAGGGAGGTCGTTGAGTCACCTTCCCTGGAGGTGTTTAAGGCACGGGTGGACGAGGTGCTGAGGGATATGGTTTAGTGTTTGGTAGGAACGGTTGGACTCGGTGATCCGGTGGGTCTCTTCCAACCTGGTTATTCTGTGATTCTGTGATTCTTTTAATAAACATTATTTAACGCTTATTAAGTAGCATTTGGCACCTACAAGAATCACAATAAATTGTTATAATGGGTTTCCAGAACATCTGCTGGGTGGGTGGAGGTAGGAAGATGTTGGATGTCTGCTGTTCTCTGCTTCCTTTTGCCATAATCTCTGCTTATTACTGGCATGATCACATTACTATATCTGGCCTTCACAGTGTTCACTTAGGGGGTTAATAACAAATGTTTTCCTCTTTTCACCCCAAGTTGAAATATTTGTCTCCATTCATCTATTAAAAGAATGTGTGTCCTTTGCGAATGTGTGGCACACAAATAATTAATGCTTGTCAAGGGAGGGAAAAGAGAAAGAAGAGTAAACCAGTGCAAATTTAAAATGAAAACAGGAGTCAGACACATTTGGGTGAGGCCCAGGAAACATAAAAGTTACAAAATTTCTGTTTTCAGTGACATTTTAAACCCGGTTCTGTCTCTTGTCTTGTTTCATCTTTCTCTGGAGAAGGCTGTGCTATATCACTAAACAAGCATTTTTTGTAAGTTGAACTTTAGAGACTTTATGGAACGGAATCTCTGTCTTTTTGCTTCACTTATTGTTTCTCTGAGGGGTTTCTACAAAAGGAAGAAAAAAACTTTATACCAGGCACTCTCTGTCATTTAAGTTATCTCCTTCCATCCATAGTACTATTTTACAGACTGAAATAAAAAGTAGATAAAATGTGCTTGTAACATCAGATGAACTCCCTCAATCTCTGTTTTACTTGTGTTTTCCTGGGGGCTGGTGTGTGTGTGTGTGGGTAGGGAATGTCTGTTATTTATTTTAAAAGTTACTCAGTTTGTCTTTTACTTGTGTTCAATACAGATTACTGAGACTGAAAAGTGAGGAAGCCTGGATAGAAATGGAGGAGCCTGGAAAAATACAGGCAAGAAAGAGACAGAAGAAACGATGGAAAATGGAGAAGAACATACAAAGAAGTTAAGGTAAACAAAACTGTCTTGAATGCAGCTGTGTGGGTGTGAATAATTAAAAAAAATCCCTTCTCTTCATTCTCAGAAACGTCCCCAAAGTTTCTGCTAAATGAATACATTCAACAACTGAAATTGAGCAATCATCATAAAGTTAAAGCTGATCTCTAGCTGTAACATCCCTGGTGTCTAAGCTGCATGGTATATTCTTTAATTACATTGTATCTTTGTAATTTTTTTTACAAGTTCGTTATCACCAGTGCATCAAATGGGATAAAGATCACAGGATGGTTGCTGTTCATCATCCTGGAAATTTTCCTAACTTCCATTACTACACACGATCCATTTATACTGATTACTACACTGACAATCCTATCCTTGATGAAGGGTCTGAGGCTCACAGTGATTGTGGCTTGAACTATGAGGTTTCTACAAATTTTATATATCTGAGCTGAATCTGAATATTTAGGCATGCCAGGTCTACCTTATGACCTTTTAGCCACATCTGGTTTCCTAGACAGTTAATTCTCCTGTCATTTCTTTTGAAAAGACAAATAGTTCTTTGAGTACAAAATGCAATATAAACAGCCAATGTATCCTTCTTCTACATCTGCTCGTAGTCCAGTTGCTGAGCACATATACCTTTCCCAATTACAAATGCTGCCCTCCACTTCACCATGTTAAGCTTTGAGGGAATGGCCTTAAGCTCCTCCTGGGGAGGTTCAGGCTTGACATCAGGAAAAATATATTTCATGGAAAGGGTCATTGGGCACTGGCAGAGGCTGCCCAGGGAGGTGGTTGATTCACCTTCCCTGGAGGTGTTTAAAAGACAGGTGGATGAGGTGCTCAGGGACATGGTTTAGTGATTGATAGAAATGGTTGGACTCGATGATCCAGTGGGTCCTTTCTAACCTTGTGATTCTATGTGTTACATGGAAAAGGATGACTTTGGCTCCCTATTGCTTCAGTGGCTGATTTTGTTGCTTGTCCAAACAGTCAGATACAAATTACTGTAAATAAGACTTTTGTTGTGTGGGATTCTTCTCTCGTCTTATTCTGTTGCTGAGAAGTTCCCTGCTTCTTCAAGAGGGAAAATGGCTAACATTAGGTCCTCAGTTCTGAAATAACTACCTACTGATCTTGGCTCACAACATTTTAGCAAAGTCAGTATTTTAAGTTGATTTTCATGAATTCAGGATACAAATGTTTTTGCTGTTGGTCTTCAGACCTTTAGAAAATCAGATCTTAACCTCTGAAGTACCATGAAAGAAGGAATATAAAGTAGCCACTAGAGGAAAAGTGTGATTTAAACTAATTCCCTGAAACACACAACAGTTACATGACACGCAGAAGGCATTTTATAGACACCCGCCTCCCAAATTTTTCAGTATGATGCTTAGTTGCTATTTAACTAGAAGTTATCCCTTTCTTTTTCTTAATAACTAAGCCAAATATACTAGTCCAGTACTGAATTTTTCTAGCTCATCACACTCACATGTTCTGTCCCTTAATGTGTTCCACTGAGGTCATAGACAGGAGAAAAATAACTGATTTTCATTGCATTGACAAGTTGCCATTCAGTCCCTCTGGGAGAATGGAAGTGTAACACCAGTTTAACAGGTAAGAAATTGTTTACATTTCTAGTATTGCTAATTAAATGTGTTAAACTAACGGACAAATTCCAGCACAAATAAAAACAGAATTACAGTCCAGGAGAATTAAAATAAAATATGTTTCAAAATTACTTGATCGCATTGCTGGATTGAATTGCTGCAGAAATGAGATAGAACAGATATCTGCAACCTTATCTTCAATTCCATGGATATGTAGCCTGTGCATTTAAAATATCAGTTTTAAAGCTAGAATTTTCTTTGTTAGACAGCATAAGGTTTCAAGCAGCATATTCTACATCATCTAAATGGCAATCTGGGATTAAAGAGAAGAAAAGAAGAGGGGCCCAGAACTGAACACAGTATTTGAGGTGCGCTGGTGAGACTGCATCTCAATTACTGTGTTCAGTGCTTGGCCCCTCGCTACAAGATGGATGTTGAGGCTCTGGAGCGAGTCCAGAGAAGAGCAATGAAGCTGATGAAGGGGCTGGGAGAACAAGTCTTATGAGGAGTGGCCGAGGGAGCTGACATTGTTTAGCCTGGAGGCTGAGGAGAGACCTCATTGCTCTCTACAACTACCTGAAAGGAGGTTGTGGAGAGGAGGGAGCTGGCCTCTTCTCCCACGTGACAGGGGACAGGACAAAGGGGCAATGGCCTCAGGCTCCACCAGGGGAGTTTCAGGCTGGACATGAGAAAAAAACTTTTCACAGAAAGGGTCATTGGACACTGGAACAGGCTGCCCAGGGAGGTGGTTGAGTCACCTTCCCTGGAGGTGTTTAAAAGACAGGTGGATGAGGTGATAAGGGACATGGTTTAGTGTTTGATAGAAATGGTTGGACTCAATGATCCTGGGAGTCTTTTCCAACCTAGTGATTCTGTGATTCTTTGAAAATGTTCGACCTCTTCATTGTGATTTTTGTTGCTGCTAGGGGAACATCAAGTTTCTGTTAAACAGTTAGTACTGATACAGATAGAAAATCAGACAGGAGAATTTAAAATGCAGTTTGTTCTTTCCTTTTTAATATATTCTGCTGGCATAGTTCCTGTATAACCAGTAGATACTTGGTCAAGTCAGGATTAGAATGGAGAAAAGAAATTCTGTGAGACCAAAGACCAAGAGCTTATTAAAGCAAGAACTTGTTCAGTACCAATCAAGGGAACTGTAGAGTATTACTAATCCATAGGTACTCCAGAAAGGGACAAGGGTACTTGTTGAAAATATCTGCTTATTTGAATAAAAAGGACAGTTGGTTGGGGCAGTAGAAATATTGGGTTATGATTTTAAATTAGTATTGAGGCAAAGCCAAATCGCATTTTCTCTAAATTAATCTGCTGTCTAGCCAAAAAGACCCACAACAGAGCTTTGATATTTCACTGGTGTTACTTTTCCATATCCCCTTCACCCCTGGAGCTGGAAGACACTGTAATTTCACACTGCTGCCATCAACAGACTTTTTCCCTGTAATAATCACAAAATTCTTGTTGTTACAATACACTGAGTTCATATCATCAGCCCTTTTGAAGGTTGGTTCTTCAATCTTCCACAGAACAAGCCTGTTTCTCCCCTTTTACTGCATGTTCTTTTGTTCTTGTGGTGCTTTGCAAAACACAAAACTTCCTGCTGCTGTATAGCAGACTGTTTCAAAAAGAATCCCCTTTTTTCTTTAAAGGATGTGTTAAGGGAAAGGTAAGCATACAAAAAAGGGAGTCCTTCCTAGTCTTATAGCAATGGACTTTTAATGGCCTTTATCATTTCAATACTGGAAAACAAATATTAATATTAGAGTAACCTGAGTCTAACCTCACAACACTGCTGTAAGGGGCAAATATATCATTGTCTTCATTTACCAGTGGTAACCTGAAGCATAGATAGAATTTTTCTGTCTGGCCCAAGGTCATGCAGAAATGCTGTAGCCCAAGTGTAACTAGATGCAAGATCTTGTGAGTTCTAGTCTAATACTTATTAGCTATCCTTTCAATGCCATTAATGGTAATGGGAGGCATTTATACTTACCTAGGGGAACACTAGCCTGAAGAAATGTGTTTTTTTCCAAGCATGTATCTTGTATCTTGTACATTCTGTGATGGCTCCTCTTGGCCTTAGCACACAGTTAGCTAAACTTGTCTGGGTTTAACCTCAGTAATAAAGAAATCAAAGAGGTTGCAAAGTGAAATTCTGCTCTCCACAATGATGGTACGATTAGCATTGTGAAGTTCTAGCTTGCTCTTGCTTCTGTGTTCTGAACCACGTATGTTCTATTTAAAAGTAGAGAGGAATTTTCTTCCTACTGGTTTCAACTGTTGGCCTTCCAAGTCAATTTTGTAATTAAAAGCTCAAGCTGGTTACTGGTGGTCTGTACATCAACAATAACAGAGTTTATGTATGTGATGCTTACTGTAGTCAAGTATTCTCATGGACTACGAAAAGTAAAATGACTTCATGCTCTTCTGAAAGACAAGAAAGAGAAACAAAAGAACTCTGATTAGTCAGTGTCGTAAAGATATGGCAATAGATGAAGTCAAAGAAGGAGATTTCTTATTCTTTTGCCATTGTTTTCTCTTGCCATTATTATTTATTTTTCTGTTTTCTGTAGCAGAGCAATGCTTTCAAGGCTTCTGTACTGCCAGGACTCACAGAGCACAGGGGGACATTTCTACAACTTATTTTACAGCATGCAGTTACTTCCATGAGGTCCCCCTAAGTAAAGGGCTGTACTACAGCTATCAAAGCTCATGCATAAGTTTTCAGTGCTTACACTTTAGACACCTGTATTCTTCATGAAAATGCAGATTTTGTGAGCCTAAGATATAGATAGCTGCTTCAGGGATGTCATAAAATAAATCAGAACTTCAATTAAAATTTTATAAGAAAATAAAATTAATCTCAGATGGGCAAAATATTTCTTTGAAGCTTCACTAGGTTACTTAAAAAAAAAAACCTTCATGAAGTCTCCGAATATCACAGGAATCTCTTTGTGTTGCAAAAGATTGCCACTTACATGGAAATGAGATCTTTTATTCCAACACATCAAGTGATGCAGTTCCATTTGCTGACAGCGTGCATGAAAACATCTCTATAACATCTTTCTGAGATTTGAGGCAGTACTATGGGGTGGCTTTGGTGGTAGCTTTTGTTGTATTTTATTTTGTTGTCATTCCAGTAACACATCATTAAACTGAAGTTTATCACCGTGCGAAAATATCTCTCTCCATGTAATTTGGTAATGATAGCAAAGAAGGGACCAAGCTTTTCGTATACGACATACATTATAGACTACATAAAGGTTGTTATAATCTAGCTGCTAATAAAAATCCACAAAAAAAAAAAAATCAGGTGAATCACACAATTTATTTGTCCTTGCTGAATCTGGGAAGAAACAACATAATTCTTTTGTAGAGTGGTGCCATCCAATAGATGGCAGTATCATCTTTATAATAATGTAATTTTTTAGCTAGTGAAGAGACATTTGGGATGAATTTCTGCTTCTGGCTGGGAATTGACAAAAGAAATATGGAACTTTTTTTTTTTAAAGTGGCATTATAGGAAAACATGGCCATGTGCATCATTTTCTAATGGGAATTTGTCAGATCTACTTAATACAATCACAATTTTGTTCATTGGGATTGTTACTTCTCTCACCAATCAGGATTAAAAAGTACAGCTTGAATGGTTCCAAATCATTGATTCCTGACTACAAAGGACTTTTTTTCTATTAATTGTACAAAAGCTTAGAAAAAAGAAATCTCAACTTTATTATCAGTGTTAGAAATATGTATGCACGTAATCATAGAATCATAGAATAACCGCGTTGGAAGAGACCACTGGATCATCGAGTCCAACCATTCCTATCAGACACTAAACCATGCCCCTTAGCACCTCGTCCACCCGTAATGTACATGCATGTGAACACACATGTGAATGCACACACATAAGCGTGCAGTCTTCAAGCTGTCAGTTGAAAAAAACCATACTTTTTATAGGAAAAAATGTTTCTAAATATGCTGTTGTTGCATAGCTGTTATTTTGGAAAGAAAGATGAACAGATCTGCATATGAATGCAAGGAAAGCTGAATCTATATAGGTCTGAATTCTTGACATTAGGCAAAGATCAGAGATAACTCCATTTATGAATAATTTATAACTTTGACAACAATTATTTCCTAATTTAGAGGAAAATTGAATGTTAGGTGAATGATTTTCGAATTTTATTTGAAGAAAAAAACTTTACTTCAAACTCATTGACCATTCTGATCACCAGTTCTATTATATTTAGAGCTATCTTATAGATATCCTATTAGAGAATAAAAACAAAGGTAATTTTTTGATCACTTCTGGAACAATCTCCTTTTTCTCAGACTGAAAAATACATTAGTTCACTAGGCGCTTTGTCTTATCTTATGTAAATATTATGGATGCTTCTAATTTCTGATTCAGAAAATAACAGAATGTAATTACCAGAACCACCCCACCACACACACAGACCGGAATGTTATTATTTTCTCAGTAATAACCAGACTACATAACACAGATTGTCAGTAAAATAATCCTGCCACATCCATTCTACGATGTGTAATTATTACACTTCAAATAAATGCAGCTATATGGGCACATCTAGATATGTTTCTTTATGGTTCCCTAAACAGGTCAGCAGTTTTGAAGACAGTAAAAAAAAAAAACACTTTAATTTAAAAATTATAGTACTCTCCATCAGAAAAGCAAAGCTTTCTGTTCAGCATATCCTGTGACATTTTTTGTCCTTCCTCAGCTGAAATACCTTGACTTTCAACAGGGCACTTAAGCAGAGAAACCCCTATGCACCCATAATTACAGATAGTTGTTAATTATTGTAAGTAGTTCATGATTTTGGAATAATTAAAACCATGAAATCCATTCTGCAATGATGTTATGATTTGAAAAAGGAATTTTCAAATTACCGTAATTAAGATGAAAATATAACTTTTATTATTGACAAGTTAGATCACACAATGCAAGGGATAGTTTTCTTTTTAAATGATCTTTTAAGGATTGAGGAGCTATAGTTCCAGTTGATGCCTGATGCTTAATTAGTCATGTAGGGAATAAGTATGCAATGATTGTAGCACCATGTAAACTAATAGCTAGTACATGGTATACTCTTAAGCTTACAATGTAAGCATAGGAAACAAAAAGGGCCATTAGAAGGAAAATGAAAGTAAGGTTTGTGGAATTCTACAAATATATTTTAGGGAACCTAATGACTGTTCAGTTCTTATCCAAATCTTCTGGTAAAGCTGTGGTAACAATATTAATGACCAATTGAAATTTCTGAGGAACAGAAAGAATTTAGTATTGGACGACACTGCAGTTCTCTTACTAAAGGGGAGAGGATGACATGAACAGATCCACTGGGGACTATTTGCAAATGTGCTTGCCTAGTTGTATTTATTTCAGTATCAAGGAGTGACTGTCTCCTTGCAATCTGTATCACCATGGTTTTGTACAGGAGCATTGAATGGGGGTAAATCCTTCTGTGGAAGGAAAAAAAAAGGGAAGGGGAAAGAAGAATAATATTCCAGAGACCATTTTAGATCCTCAGAAGATTTCTGAGTCAGGACAACAAAGAAAATGCTAAAAACCCCGTTTGTTTTCAGTTCAAGAGCCATACCTTCAGTGATGAGTCTCCCCAGAAACAAAAGAAGTGATTAAAAAAAAAAAAAGGATAATTGCTTTGTTTGTCATTGATCTCACCAAATCTTAAGTACTTAATTGAGGATCATCTTCAAAAGTGTAGCTGTCCTAGGTTCTCCTATAACCATTAGAGGGTTATCAATCACTGCAGGAGTACCAGTCTTTCTCCACTGAGTCTTAACCAGCTTTTTACAAAGAAATGTTTGTGCGGTTGTTTTATATAAGAGAGGATGTTGGTGGACCTTTAGTGCTGAAAAGACTTTTGAAGTGGTTTGCCTTTTCCTTTCATGTCATAGTGCCAGAATTTGTTCTTTCCTTTGTCTGCCTTTTCTATTATGCTTAAAATTGAGTAGTCCTTCATATTTGAGTGAATATACGGAAATCACAATATTTGATTCGGAACGTGCTTTGAAAGGAGAAAAGTAAAGAAACAAGATTGCAAGCATCTGAAGACGGCTCATGTTTTCTTGCACACTTTTAAACAGAAGCATGGAATGTAATGGACACCTACTCTGTCTTGAACTGAGCTCTGGTTTTATCCTTAAAGATATTTGTAGTTCTTATTTTCTAGGAATGTTGTCATTCTGGGTTATACATGTACACTGAACTCTCCCTCCCATTTACAAACATAACCTCACTGCAGATAACAATCTGTGATGGAGTTATTTGCTATATTTGAACAATTACTTTAATCATGTCTTGTGTTCTCTGCTTCAAATTCCCTGCTGTTATCTAAGCCTAGAGAGTCTCGGACGTCAAGACAGGAACTGCAGACAGACTTGATGAGATACTGACATCCATCTTAGCTCAGCGTTCAGCTGGTGAGATCAAGAATTTTCTGCTCCCTGCCTTTATCACCGAAAAAGAACTTTAGGTTTGATGCAAGGATTTTCAATCAGTTGGACCAGACCAGGCTTTCACATTAAGGTCTAGCTCAGATTGCTTAAAGTGCAGAGGCATTTTTTTTTCCCCCTTAACAAAAGAAACAGAACTTTATTTTTAGATGCCTGAAGGGTTGGCTGCCTGACTCACAAACCAACCCATGTAATCAGTTTCAGAACTTAATAACGTTGTTCAAGTGAACAGGGATACAAGCTGAAAGATTAAAGAGAGTCAAATGCACATAACAGCTCACTTCAACTCTGCAATCAGACAGGTAATTATTATTTCTCAGGATGCCATAGTCCAGCAATTATAAAATTTAAATATTAATTTTAGAAGTCTTAATTATAGCAACCAGGATAGTTTTGTTCAAAATAGTCCCAAAAATAACTTAGCAAGAAGCTAATAGCAATTTACCTGATTGAGGAACAGGTAGAGATTTAATTACAAATGGAAAATGTGGGTTGCTTCTATTTGCATAGCAAATAGGAGAAGAATTTGCTCTTTTGAGGGGAGTTTTTACTTGTCTCTCATTATTGAAATAATAGGTTATCAACAAATTCACAAAAAATAAGGTTCAATAGATGAACATAAACATATAATTTGCATTTATTTATGTCTGATCTGTGTCTGTTTTATTTATCTGTAAATATCAGGTAAATAGATTGTGGTGTGTAAACAAATTTTTTTTTTTTGCAGTCATCCATTTTCTGATATATAAGAGTATCATAATTTGCTAATTTGCTTCTCAAGATAAATCTTATTTTAACCACGTCCTGTACTGGGAAGTAAATACTATGCAATTTTCTCTTTTTGCCTCAGACAGTGGTTGTGCAGTGAAAGGTCACACACTGGCTCTGTGGCTAGCACAGCGAGTGAGGTTTCATGTCTTTACATCACCTAATTGTAATGTATTGCTAGTAAATACATTGGTATTACCAACAACACTAATCTGGGAGACCATGCCATTGTAAATAAATAACAAATAAGTCTCATTGATGAATACTGTAGTTGTGATCTGGTCTGAGTGTGCTAGGTTCCATAAACTCTGTTGTGGAAACAAAACAAAGCAAGAATGTATTGTTCCCAATTTACAAAATGGGAAGACCAAAATTTAAGTAATTTGTTTTATATCCCCCAGAACACTATTTCTTGATCCTTTCCTTAACCATAATTTTTCCGTTAATTCATTGATTCATCTCTTTTCCCCCTTTCAAGCACTTCATTGAGCTCTCGGTCATTTTCCTTCCCTTCTTTACAGAGCACAGAACATGAACTCTTCCCTTTTCTCTCTCTCTCTTTTTTTTAATTCCTTTTTTTCTTCTCCCCTCCCCCAGTGATCAGGATTTGCCTTTCAGGATGTCATTAACAACCCAGTGACCCTTCATCTTAGTTTCCAAAGTGATTATATGTCTCAGCAGGTGTGAGAACTGTTGCAATGCTTCACATTACTCTTAATTTACCTTTGATGGATACAGGGAAACTGTTTTATGACAAATGGCTGGTTTACCCAGTGTAAATATTTGCTGTACAGGGGAGAGGATGCCTGGAATCTCATACTGTTAGAGTTGGCATTAGGTGCTTACTCAGCAGTTCAAGAAGATGCATAGTTATTTGCCTGTGGTGCCCAAAGAGGAATTTTATTTGAAGGAAGGAGTTTTAATTGTTCTAAGAAATTGTTCTGAACTTAAAGATTTGAATCTATGAATTTGAGCTAGAAAAAAGGAGACCAAGCAGATGAAATAGTTACTAGCTTGGCAATGTTATTGTTTTACTGAGATTAGGATTTAAAGATTTACTCCAGGAAAGAACTACTAAATGCAAGGTAGAATAAGACTTGAAGACTGTGAGAGAGAGCAGTGAGTGAGGGTTCAATCCTCAAAGTTAAATCAGCTTCTTTGTATGCTAATAGACAGCTGTGCCTTCTGTGTTGCTGTTGTTCATCATGACTGTAAATTTTATTCTGGGCATGGGCATGGACACGACCATAAATTGTATTCTTAGCATGGGATATTTGGTGGATTTTAGTGATTGAATCTCTTCATGAATGATAAATTTATTTATGATGAAAACTTTTAACTAGAGTATTTCTGGCTGGCTGTAGATTCTAGAGGATGTTCAGAACTGTACAGTATCATTACACAAACCCAAAACCTTGACCATGCTCCTCCATCAAAAAAAAACAATGGTCACTTTTTTGCTGCAGCTGAATGTATCAGTGAAGATTCAGTGGAAATGGTGGCAATAAACTGCATAAGCTGTGTTTTGCCCCAAGCCTTATCTGAATTAATCTTTACTGTGACCTATGTGTTCTGAATTTAGATTATTTTCCTGGTCATTTTTTTGGAGAAAATGTAGAACACAAATACTGTGTGGAATACGATATCATAATAAATGATCTGTTAACTCATCTTTAACACAGAACATGTCTCCCTAAAATACTTCTCATGGTTTTGGAAATGGTTTCTCAGGATCCCTCAAAAATTATTCCCTCTTTCTGGAAGTAGAAACCAAGTGAATGGTGTTGATTGCCATCAAAGTGTGGTATTTAGAACTTACACTAGTGGTCAGAAAAATCACTTTAAGACTCAGAAAGCTGAATATGTTACCAAGATTAATTTACGTAGCTCTAACTTAGAGTGGTATCCTATTTTACACAGGTGTTGAAACAACTGAGCAATGGAAATAGACAGCATAAATATACCATCAAAAATAAAAAAGGAATAGTCACCAAAACCCAAATGGCTTTCTCTGACAGTGCCTGAATGTACCATCTGTTTCCATTGCATTATAAATTGATGTAGAAAATTGATATGCAGTGCTATTTCTGAGTAGTTTCTCATTTGCATTTGCTTTTGTTAAAAATGGGCCTAACTGAAAACCATCATGCTCAAACCCGTCAGACTTTGGAAGGAAGTGTTCAAACCAGCCTGGGGTGTTCCAATCCAAGCCTGGATCCACATCTAAATGTTGCAGCTGCCCACAGATGTATAGCATCCTAAACCACAACTTTGGATTTAGATACCACACAGCTTGTCAGATGTTCAGGCTCCCGATCCAAATTGTCCGCTTTTATTTAGGACTGCAATGATTGTATCATTATAAGGACATAAGGCTTACCACCTAGCTACATTAAACAACCATACAATCAGTTAACGCAGGCAGCCAACGTGTAATAGCAGCAGTATGGTTAGTTTCAAGCAATACCAAGAATCTACACTCAGTCATCTTTGTCTTAATACGTGCTGTACAATGAAACACATAGAACAAAACAGAGTAACAGTTTGCCATGGTCATGATTGCTATTAATCTCAATGTAAATCTCTGTGCCAAAGTCACGTTTCATCCTATGGCTGGAGGAAACTGAGTTACAACTTCCTAACCCTGTGTAATTGTTTGAATCACTCGCAGGCAGAAATGGAATAGCCAAAGAGCTCCTCAAACCTAAGCTGGTGACGTATTGTCTCCATAGGACTCTGCTCTGGGCAACAGCACATGTAAATGATGCTCTGACAGCCACTTCTTTCCCTGCATGATCTGTATTGGAAAGACTTAGGAAACAAAAGATGCAGGACACAGCTTCAAAAGCCACATATCTATGGTGGATATGTCTATCCTCATGACCAGATGCATTTTTGAAAAGAGCATTTACATTCGAAACATGCTGTCTTTCTTGTCCTCTAATAATTTTGAAATAGATTTTTCTTTGGTTTAGTCCTCTCCATTCATTATTGTATTTATTTTATGAGTTTCTGGAAGGAAGAGAGAATTCAGCAAAGATTGAATTTGCTCAAAGAAACTTCTTGCTTCCCTATTTAAACATAACATTGAGTAGGGATGTAGTAGAAACCAGTGTGAATGCCAACCTTGCTTTGCTCTGTATTTGTATTTCTGGCATTTAGAAAATTTCAGTGAAAAATACAAACACAGAGAAGGTTAAGCTCCTCTCAGAGCTGTGGGATGTGAACTAATGGATTGTCTGCACAGTTGCCCAGAGCCATGGTGATAATATCCACACCTCTGAGGACCATTAGGAAAGGTAATTTTTACAATAGTCCAGTGATATACAGGGGTTTTGGGTTCAGGCTGACTTACCAGAGGAAAATTTGGATCCATCATTTTGCATTGTGGGCTTGAGTAGCAGCTTAGGATGCACTAGGCATTAGACCCAGCATGTGGTTCCAGATTGGCAGCAGGAAAAGGAAATTAAAAGGTTAATTTGCCTTTCCTGTGTTCTCTATTTTCTGTATTTGTAGAGCTTAAATAATTGGATTCTAGGTTGTTATGTTATAATGTTTGCATTGTATATGATAATATGAAAATCCAGATAAATGCACAAATAACAGATACTAGAAGATCACTGCTTTCTGTTCAGTAAAAGACACTGATTACTTTATATAACTTGTTAATGAATTGGAACTTTCTCCTGGTAAAATTCTCAAGTGATATTGCTTGTTGATCAAGTCACTGCTTTATAGAATTTGAGGTCACAGTCATCAAAAATTCTGTATTAATTACATTATAGTCTTTCTTTATGGTACCATGCCTCACAGACAGAATTTCAGAGAAGGAAGAGACAAGTTTAGTAAATTTATTGAGAAATTGCAGAACTAGCCCTCCAATGTATTTACTGTGAAAAGCCTGAAGTATAGAAGACAGTGAATCTGGAAATGGAGGTGCAATGAATGCAAGGTACATTTAGCATTTATTGTAATATATCCATTATTACTCTACCTCTTTGATACATGAAGTCTAAAGGTTATATCTTGCATAAAAAGAAAGTATACTCACTTTGTTCTGATTGTTTATGAGGTATTGGATAACAGCATGAATATTGCTATTAGGAAAAAGTAAAAGATAACATGGTATAATGAACACAAATTATTGTAGATAAATTGGTAGTATAACTCAGCTGCAGGTTTGTGACAATATGAGGACCTCAGCTGTTTGTCTTAAGGCTGTAATCCCAAATGGTGTTAAAACTCATGTTGATTTTAATGTTGCTAATGGGTAACTGAGTCACTATCAGCTTGTGCACCACATTTAACTTGCCGCAGGTGTACTTTCTGAAACTTGTGCTTTATAATCTACTTTCTGGACAGCATAGTGTGTGACAGCATCAGTCTCAGGCTGTTTGCAGTCTATGAGATATATTCCTCTTTGGGGCTTGCCCAGCCCTATTTCAGTTGTATCTGTAGGGACACAGATGCTGTTTGCTGCAGAAAAGAACTTGGTGATATTTCTGTCTCCTTGTAGAACTATGTTTGTAATCACAGGTTGCTCTTGCTTACTTGTAACCCTTGAAGTGTTTGTACTGGTGTATCTGAACTACATGAATAACAGAGAAAGAGCTTGGTTTTGCAACATTATTCCTCCCTCCACTTGATAATGCTTTGTTTTGCAGATGCACTGGGCAGTGGAAGCATAAATCAACTCTAACAGACCTTTTCCTCTTTATATTGTGCACTTTTCCCTTGTTTGAATGTTCAGCATCCGTGGTATCATCTAGATTATCTGAAAATTAACAGATTGCTCATGTTTTCCAAGAAGCTGGTTCACACTGCTAATAACCCTTTGGGGTTAACGTAACTTGTGAACAGTTAATTAAATCACATTTATTATATTAGTGAGTGAGTTTATTATGTTAGTGAGTTAAAAAATGCTGTTTGATCAGAGGACAGGAAAACTATGAAAGGATATTTTTTCACTGAAAGGGTCATTGGGCACTGGCAGAGGCTGCCCAGGGACATGGTTGAGTCACCTTCCCTGGAGGTGTTTAAGGGATAGGTGGACGAGGTGCTAAGGGGCATCGTTAGTGTTTGATAGGAATGGTTGGACTCGATGATCTGATGGGTCTTTTCCAACATGACGATTCTATGATTCTATGATAAACTAAATAGTTTCATTTACCATTACACACACGTCTGTGAGCTTTGAAGACTACATAACTCCAAACAATAGATGTATGCCCACTAAGTATCCCTGTCTTGACAAGTTCTTAGCACTTTTTTTTCTTCTTTATACTGTACATTCCTTTAGAACAAAACCAGGAGTACAAACCCAGAACAGAGCAGTGTTGTATTTGGGTGATCATGGAACAGGACCACAGTTCTGTCCTACACTCTAGACAGGCTGTGGTCAGTATTATAAAAAATAAGAGGTTGCAATCTTTCTGAAATTAAATACTCTTTCATTTCCCTCTCTTCCTTTTATTTCCCTTAAAATGTTAGCTAGCAGGGCTTGTCAAATTTTGTGTTGTAGGCCATAAAATCAAAGTGAGCAAACCTGGTACCTTATCACCCCTTGTATGTTCATCTGAAAAAATTATTGAGGCCAATGACACAAAGATAAATAGAGGAGGTTTAGCTATGGAGGAGTGAATAAACTCAAGAGGTTTACCTGAGAAATGACAGAATACCCATTGAAAAATTTCTACTTAAAGCATGTGCTCTTTGCAAATATTCACTATTAGTGGTATTTCCAATTGCATATATTATGGATACTGCTGAACACTCTTTTGAAGAAACTGAACATCAGAAGGCCTTTTTGTTTCCCCCAGTTGGCTATTAGTAAGGAATGCAGGGAATTGTTAGGCATTTAAATGTACAAAATTGCAAGCCTATCTAGTCTACTTGGTGAATGCAAACCAGTTCCTAGCCCCCTTTTCACAAAGTCCTAAAAAACCCAATAAATAAATGTTGTTAAGTACTCATTTCACTATAAAGGAACAAAGTAAAACAGAGAGAAATTAGTTGTCCAAGGTCACAAAAAGAATCAGGGACAGAGATCTCAATTGAATCAATGTGTAGCAGCTTCTTTTAAATATGAATATTATTCTGTCTTTTATAGGCTTTACCTGATACTATCCTGAAATCTTACAATATTTTATCAAGAAAAAAAATCTGCCAAATTTCCTGCTCAAATTTTGCTGTTATAAAAATTGTGGCCGTGTTATGTTAAGGATTCAGAATCTATAGCTAGTCAGAGATTTTTCTCCTCAGTAGAAACTTTAAAAATAAAACAACTCTAATTCAGTGCTAAAGCAATGTTTAAGTGGTATTGACTCTATTGAACTATAAAAGTGAATATGTTTGTGGTTGTCTTATCCATCAATAAGGTATATAGACAAAAGAAGCTTGCAATTCTTGTAGCTGTTGACAGCAGCAGCAACAATACATTGCCAAAAGTGAGACTTTCATTGATCATTTATAAGCTAATATCTTTCAGGGGACTGTATTAGTCACTCTTTCACCTCCAAGATATAGATGTGGAAGGATGGAAGTTTTGCTGTCAACTAATGAGGAGCTGCCAATGTATTTCTCCCTCTTGCATGCAAGCCTCATCAGCTTCTGGAGTGCTCAGCATCTGAGAACAGCTACCCAGTGTAGTAAATTCAAAATAATCTGTTTTCCTCTTCAGCAGGTGTTTTTTCCATTGAGTATGAAAAACAGTTGGAGAAATAAGATTTAAAGTAGATATTTCAAGCTTTAATAGTCACTACAATGCCTTTAACCATTTTTCCAGCTTCTGAAGACCACTAAGTTTACATTCTATCTCTCTAGACCACTGTGATGATTCTCCAGCTGGCCCTTAGTGTGCCACTTAGCACCACACCTGGCAGTGGCATCCTAGGAAATGATGACATGAGGATTTACTACAGTTTCAATACTGTAAAGTGATATTTTGACAAAGGGAAAGATGTGTGAGTATAAATTTGAGAAATCTTGTGCTACAGCCACACTTGTTCTACAGAAGAAGTAATGAAAAAAAGACTTCAATATTGTGGGCTGTCAGAGTTATAGCGTATACAAGCATTTACAGAAGACCATGAACTTGAAATCTAGTCATTCTTAGAAACATTAGAAGTATTTTACCCACTAGAAGATCCTGTCAGCCACTTTTCGTAGAATTACAGTTATGCTTTCCTGTTTTATTTCTTTCTACTGTTGTAGAGGAGAAAACAAAACTAACCTGTTACATGCAGGGAGAGCAAGGAAAATAACCACACATAGTCTGTCAACAGGAAAAATTAGGTAGCCTTTTTAATCAAAAAAACCAACAAAACCCAGAGAAATTATTTCCTTGCTTATCTCCAAAAGCTATAACAATGTTGTAAGTGTTTCATCTAATAATATGGGCAAAATAATTGGTTACCTGTATCTCTTGAAATTGTTCTGAGTTTATCTACTGAAAAAAAATTCTGTCTTCCAAAAAAATCTATCAAGGTGATAGTAAGTTTTGAGAACCTGTAAATAAATATTGCTTTTTCAATGGCTGCAGAAGTTGACATATTACCAGTCACTGCTTTTGTGTTTTCTTTGCTCATGTTTAAACTTCAGGGAATAACCGATTAAGTACTAAACTATATCACCTTGTGAGGACACTTTAACAAATCTGTTTATTTTCTGAGGATGATAATGTGTGTAATGCAAGGAAAGAAATCCTAATTTGAACTGTGAAAAGTGTGGGCAGGAAAACATCCATGTCTTCAATCTTTCCTTATTGCAACTGGAGACATTATTGGAAAGAAAAAAATCCTCAGTAATTTTCTAGGTGCTGAGTGGTAGACTTAGGCATTTAATGACGAAAATACTACACAGATCAAATAGTAATAAAACCTTTATCAGAATAATGTCCATTGCCTTTAATTTAAACTCTTTAGGTTTTGAATCTTGAATGACTGCCTGAATTATTATTTTCATAGTCAGTCACTTGTACCATGCTGAAAGGCTGAAGTTAATATTTTATTTTTATATGTGGAACATAATTTATCTTGAATAGCATCATCTATTCCTCCTTTACTTTTATTACTTTATTACACTACTTTATCGATATTTGATTAGGTAGCATTTAGCATTGAATTCCAAATCTGTCATATTTAGGGATGATCCTGCAAATATTTAAAACCAAGTGCCATTTCTTTGCTAGGAAGATACCTGGCAACAAACTCTGTGAAATATTTGTCAGACTAGGACTTAAAATTTTAAACATTTAGACAAAAGTTGCATAGTGCCATATGAATGCAGAATTCTACTATTTACATATTATTTGACATTGTATAAGTATGCTTTCCACTACATAATACGTGATAGATTTCTGAGAGAGAATATAGAGTTGAAAAGTGACATTTCTTGAATCTGGGAAAAAGCTCAATAATTTAGCTTCATAGTTTTTGCACAGCTTGTATTTTCATAATCCATGCAGTTGGCAGAGATGAACATTTCCCAGTATTTTAACTCTTAAATCTCTTCTATGCATGTTGATTTCATTAATGTACTCTTCTAGTAGTAAAAATTCCATTCGTATGCTTTATTCACAAAGTATTCATGTACACTGAACCCTGACCCAGTCATCAAATCAAGTGATCTAGTGCATGAACTCCATCTATGTCTTTTCATAGTGTTATTCTGCCCTTTTCCTTATTAGTGATAATTTGAGAAAGTTGGAATATCGCTTTTATATACCTTTATGGTATTAAAAAAAAAATATAGAAGTAGAGACCCTGCCTAATTAACTTCTTAATAGCTTCAAAATGACCTATTAGCTGTCTGTTCAATATCTTTGGCCAAATCTCTGTAGCTGTCAAAGGGAGCACAGCTTTGTATAAAATCTGTTGATTTATCCTAGCCAAACATTGTGCCTGTAGCATCTGCACTGCCTATTTTTTGTTCTTCAATGTAGTAGTAAAAGTAGTTTCCAAGCTCGTGTCCACAGCTGGTTAAAAAAATAAAGGGTTTAAATCAGATTCATAAGTACAAGTAAGTTTCTGAAGGATAGGTGTCAAATTTTGAATAGTTATGTGGGCTACTAATCATCAATTGTGAGCCTTTGATCATCTTCTAGTTAATTGTACAAATGTTCATAAGTCTCAAGTATTTTATTTGTTTGAGATGGATCGATCCTGCATCTGAAAATTCCCCCTGGACTTGTGGGGCAGGGGTATATATTATTATTCACAAGAAAGTTGTCAGCCAATATGAAACCTGAAACAGTGCAGCTTGAATTAGCAACCACCGACTATCAGAATCTAAGAACACAACCCCCAAACTTTTCAACAAAAATAGCCTGTAAATTAGTTGTCTAAACTATTCCAGGAGAGTTTTTGCATAGAAAAGGTATTAAACACAATGAGACTTTGCTGATAAACAATTTGTAAATCTAGTAGAACTAAGCTGTTAACAAATATTATTCATGCAAAGGAGAATGACGGATTTATTAACTTCCAGTTTTCATAGTATATAATAAGTTCTGCACACGGCCCTGCTCTTCAATTCTGTCCTTACTTGGCTTTTTCTGCGTAGTTAAATAGTGACTGAAATTAAATAACCTTGCTTACAGGTTCTTTCTGGGTAGTCCTCAGCTTTTCTCCATGCAGTTTGTTTTTCTTGGCTTTGTGAAGCATAGGACTACACACAGAGCAGTTCCACAGACCTCCACTATGTAAAACACAGGAGGTCTGGGGTTCTCTCACGTGTTTGTCTGGACAGCTTTTGTGGGTTTGCACATGAGATTATACAAGCACACTGAAGATGGCTCTGTTAGTATGTAGAAAATATTCATGTTGGGAACCATCTATGTATTACCTGCTTTGACAGCTAAGTACTCCCGATCTTTAAAAGTAGATTGGAACATTTCTTTTTCCCTACATTTTTGATACTGCCAGCTCTGATTCTTTTCTTCCACTGTGATTTTGATTGTAAATTTGCTTACCAGTTTTACTTCCTGCATTCGTTTCCATACAGTTTCTTTCAGTAAAGAGCAAATCATCCTCTGCTATTCAAATATTGTGAGCATTTACTGAGCACCATTTTACTCTGTTGAAATATTCTGTGCTATTTCATGCTCATTTTTAGTTTTGTCCATTTTTTTTCTCTTGTTTTAGCAATCAGAGTGATTTATGTTTTCCTTCTGCTTTCCAAATGCTTATTTTAGAGACAGATTTTATTTTGAATATGGTTAAACGCTTAAGCTTATGGGAACACATCATATCAGGGCTGTTTGGTACACTCTATTTTTCTAGGGAAAAAAATAATATTTAACTTACTGCTACTCTTCAGAGTCCATGCAGTTTGCTGCTTTTGGTGGTGTTTAGAGACTCTACCATGGGTCAGAGCCCAGGCTGTTTTAACTTTCATTTTTATGAAGCAAGGTTTCTGGATATTTAGTCTTATAAGTCAATTCTTTTACCTTTTGGGAGCTACCCTGGAAATTGCATAGCTTTTAAAATAAGGTCCAGTGCAGAGCCAAGTTGCCGCAGTGGAAACACAAGGTGGGGTTATTATCTAAGAGAGTGTCATGGAAATGCTACAAGGGCTTGAGAGAACCATCTCAGAGAAAAGATTTCCAGAACTGGGGTGTTTTTATTTTCTAAAGGAGAGTAAAGGAGAGACACAGCAACAGTTTTCAAATATGTAGAAGATTGTTTTAAGATCTAATGGAATGAGTTGTTTATCGTGTCTACTAGCATACTGGAGCCCCTCTGCTTTGAGGACAGGCTGAGAGAGTTGGGCTTGTTCAGCCTGGAGAAAAGAAGGCTCCAGGGAAACCTTGCAGCAGCTTCCAGTACCTGAAGGGGTCCTACAAGTAAGCTGTGGAGGAACTTTTTATAGGGGCACATAGTGATAGCACAAGGGGGAATGGCTTTAAATTGGAAAGGGAAGATTTAGATTGGTCACGAAGAAGAAACTCTTCACAATGTGGGTGGCGAGACACTGGCACAGGTTTCCCGGGGAAGTTGTTGATGCTTCCTCACTGGAAGTGCTCAAGTCAAGTTGGATGTTGCCTTGAGCAGCCTGGTCTAGTGGGAGGTGTCCCTGCCCATGGCACCAAGAGGGATCAGTTTAAATAGTCTGAAAACTTTTCTAGTGAAGGAAGTGTTAAGCACTGGAATGAGTAACTCATGGGGGTTGTATGAGTTTCCTCACTGGAGGCTTTTTTAGTACAGGTTATGTTAAACATGGTTTTCATATAGTTATTCTTATACAAGCGAAAGGCTGAAGGAGATCAATTGATCAAGGGCAGATACTATTCAGAAACTGAAGCTGGCAGCACGTATATCAGTCTGAGCACATGAAGTGAGTGAGTATACAACCTTTGTACTGGCCTTTTACAACTGCTTGCCTAAAATCTCAATTTGAGTTACATCTGACTGGTAAAGGTGATCAAAACCATACATTAATACATACATTGCCAAGAGAGGCAATGGATTTTTTTTAATATTTTTTTTGTTTCTGTAATTCTGGTAATTATAATTTGATAGGTACATAAATGTGTGTATGGAGTGCTCATTTAGCTGTAGCCTCAGCTTGCATAATCTGGACATAGACAGTAGGTCAGCACAGTTTATGTTCAATCATGATATGAGTAAATGAAGTAATAGCTAATAAAGCAAAGTTGATGAGATGAGATATAAGATATACATGTCAACATGACTCTTGCTTATAGCAGTCAAAAATTGTGCCCTTTGGTGTTTTCAAATTTTGAGAGACTTGTTGAAAGGCATAACTTAACAGGTCTCTTTTTCTCAAATTAGTTGTTACACAATGCAAATCAAATTTAAAATTCACAAAATTATTAAGGGCTAATTGAAGGCAACTGAGAGATGACAATGTCCTAGATGGTTGCAAATTGTTCTGGTGTCACTGTCAACTTCTCTGCTCCAATGCTTTGAAATGAGTTAGTAGTCAGCTTTAATTTGTTCTGTTTAATTAAATTCCACCTGAATAAATATGTGTTGCACAAAGCCGAAGAAGATGCTGAAATTTCCTGGGTGATGTATGCAGGTGAGATCTAATTTGTTAGTATGCAGCCTTAGATTGTAAGCTACTCCATTCCACAAAGGTCAGCCCTATATAGATACTTAATTAATAATTCAGATGAACTTCGAAGAAAAACTTATATAAATAAAGCAAAGCAAAATTGCATGCAGAAGAATATTTTTAAATATGCCATTGTTATTCTTAGAATAACAAAAGACATCAGTAGATCATAAGTACATTTCACTTTCAAAACACAAGCCCATTAAGATTAGCAGCTTGTTTACTTAGCCTAATACTGTCCTCTCTATCCATTACAGTAATTAAACAATAAATACTGTAATCAGATAGCACAGTATTTTCTGCTAACATTTCTTGCCTTTGATAGAATGAATTATATTTGTGTAGATAATCTGTGATGTAAGGAATTTGTGTAAATTCTGGATCATTGTCCTTTTTCTCACTCAGTGTGAAATGGACAAAAAAAATGTTCCCCTCTCCCAAACCTCCTGGCTCACAGCTAACTCATGAACAATGAGACTAAAAATCTCAACCAACCAAAGATGACAACAACAACAAAAAAAATCAACCTCAAATCACAGTTAAATTAGAGGATGTTTCTAATTTGGCCAAGAATTTAGTCAGTACATCCTGAAATCATAAATAACCCTACTGGCCTAAAACTCTTTTTCAGTTCACTCTCTTAACTCTTCTGGCTGTTAACACTCTTTTCAGAAGACAACCAAAATGGGAATAAATTCCTTATAAAGTCTTTTCTGAGAGTGTTTGATTTACTACCCGAGATTATGCTAAATGACTAGAGTAAAAGAAAGGCACGATGTATTTTGGATCACAGAGAGTGCAATTATTATATAGGGTTCATAACAAATAAGCAGATTAGCAGTACTGAATCCATTCAAAATAAGGTTGCACAGAAATTCTCTGCAAAGCTAAATTGAACTGACTGATGGGAGCATGTTACCCAATATATCATGTCTGTTTAGGCAATGAAGAAAGATGTATCCACGTCATTCAGGCAACCATTACTCAGAGAGGCCAGGAGCAAAACTTGTCCTTTCACGAAAGGAAATAGATTGTTCAGAAATTCCTCTTCTCTTGTACTTTATTTAACAATAGCAACTCTCCTCCAGGAGCTGCATAAAGTTCATCCTCTTGTATGATTTTACAGTACATTACTGTAACTTCTAAATCACTATAATTGTCTGAGCCTTGCAGGGAAATTCGCATGGACTCCATTTCCTGTCTACGTGTTCCTAAGGTAATATTGCTTGTTACTTTATTTAATTTCACTGATGGGTACGCTCCCATCTATACCTTTCTTTCTCATGAATCCTTGCTTTGAGAGATCTATTTAGTCTAGACCAGTCTTTCAAAAGGAAAACGTCATTGCCTGGTAGTTCCAAAGAATAGTTGAACAAAATTAGTGGCATATAACTGAGTAATGATTGAAGAGATTACTCCCACTGTATGCATTTTTCTAAGTTTGTGTGGGTAAGAAATTTCTGTACTGAAGCAGGTACAAATATTTGATTTTTATACTTTCTCATTATGATGGTATTTTCATTATAGTGTTAAGTAAAGCTTTCCTATACTTTTACTGAAATTTAGAAGTAGTTACCACTGTTCTCCTATTTAGAAAATTTAGAAAGTTTAACACCTGTTGCATTTGTTACTAAAAGAAAAGTTCTAGATAATTGAAATTTTTCTACTTTCTGATGCAGAAGGAGCATGAGATATGAAAACTGATTGTGTTGCTATAACGTTATGTATTGACAGAAAGACAGCAGATGTGAATATAATTTTCTTCTATTTTTCTAACATTTTAATTTACAAGAGGCTTTGGACTCGTATAATAATGTAAAATTTCATAGAAGTCTTTGTTTGAATGTTGCAAATAAAGTTCAAATTACTTTGTCTAAGATTTGGAAGTATTTGGTCCAAAGACAAGCAACAAACAAGGGACTCGAAATAGACAACACCTGCTTGTAATAAACAAAAAGCCAGGCTGAAATACAGTCTAGGTTACCCACAGATAAGCACTACAATATCTTATCGATTCTGTTCTGGGATCCAGTGCCTTTAATGTGGTATTGAGACACGTGAAAGAGCTAAAGATCTCAGAATATCAGTCCAAAATAGACAGACACACCTACATCCAGCCAATAGTAGCAGCAAACACTCTGCTAGAGCTCAAAAGACACCCTTATTTAGTCTAGCCTTTTGACTACTGGAAGGTGACTCCATCCAGCTGGAATCCAAACCCAAAATCACATACAGGCAGAAACCTTCATCCATTTTTTTAAAGACTTAAACATGCATTCACTTTTCATTTAAGCAGAGACCAAAAGAAGGATTAGTTTTGATAATGTGCCCAGAGATTAGCAAACACTCTTGGGAATCCACAGACTTATGTTTGAAGGCTCTAATCCGCGGATCATGTCTCCCAGGAAATTTTCCTAACTGCAGATTTACACAGTAAGTTCCCCCTTGAGGTCTCTTTAGTTTTCTGAACCTTGCATTCCCTTCCATGTAAATGCCATTCTGCTTATGGTAGCACTCCTAGGCAGAATAGAAAGCTTGAAAGCAAAGAGTGGCTCCTCCTGGAGTGCTCCAGACTGACAGCAGCTCAGAGGGGAGGAGTATACTGTCAGAGTGCATACAGAAAAAGGGAAATAAAGACCTGTAGACAAGCCCAGAATGTGTTTAGGTTTCATTTCATGTTTGATCATATGGGGCATTTTTATAACAAGCAAAACAACAATAGTATGAGAAAACAGGACAAAAATATGTGGAAAGGGTAAGGGCAAGCATTGAGGTACCTGCAGAAATCATATGTGTGTTAAATCTAAAGGGAAGACAGAGGCATTATCAGAGGCCAGAAGGGTGTCTTGAATTAACAGCAGTTAAGGTCTAGCACAAGGATTAGATAAGGATGAAACAGGAAAGTGGTTATTGTTGATCAATCTATATTTTCTCTCAGCTGTGCACACTTTCTTGTTGTCTAGTACTTGACATGACAGACTTCACTTGCAGTGTGCAGTAGTTAGTGTAATACCATACACAATCACTGTGCTGGTGTTCTGACATTTGGTGTATTTTGGAAGCATTTTCTCAGCATGGTACAGTAGGGTTTTTTTCTCCCTCCTCACAGTATCATTTAAAGACTGTTGAAATACATGTAGAACATAAGGATCTAATGGTGGTTTCTAGGAATGTGTAGTTTCTGCAGTCTCTGCCCTGTAACTGCAGCTGTGCACCATCCCAGCAGGTGAAAGGCAAAAGAGCCGTTCTCACAGTAACAGGAGTTGAAGGTTGCACAGCTAGACATCTTGGCTCTTGGGACAGGAAAGTTTTAAAACCTGAGTTTCTTCCTTTTCCTATTTCTTTTTCTTTTCCTCAATCATTGTATAAGGCCCCAACTGAGCTGAAAACAGACTAAAAAGTTTAGGGTACATTTTGACTCCCCCATTGAACCCACCTGGAGACCTCCCAGCGTGTTAATTTAGTACAGCTCTGCATTGTGTTGCCTACATCTGTGTGCAAAGAAGCTTGTTCCTCCTCCAGTGCTTTGATGGATGTTGCTGGATAGCTGATGGACGGGGTCTGGGACATGCTTCCCAGATGTCACAAGTGCGATGTTGCATAGGGCAGAGGGTGGGGAAAAGAAGGCACGTGCAGTGGGGCCAACCTTGCAGGACAGCACTGACACATCTCAGGAGTCCAGGGATATTGCAAGAAAATCATTACCAGTTAATTTTAGTAAAGGTCAGAGTCTTGTAAGTTTCCCCCAGTATAAGTATATACGTCATTACCACTCATGACTGAAGAGAGAGGTGTAACAGTTTTCTAATGCTCTAATTAAGAGTGTAATTTTCTAGCAATGCTTAAAGAACTTCGTTACTTTTCTTTCTTTGTAGTCTGTTAATTATTGTGACATTTTTCTTGGCTTTAACTGTGTGTCCCTGAAGGCATATTAAAGACCCCCTGTGATTAAAATAGTGAGAATCGTGTTGCTGAAGTGACATTAACAGAGATACTTATTAAAATTTGGCCCCTGCTGTTTGTGGTTTCTGAAGACTATACTTCTTTAGCAAATTTTAAGATACAATTACATGATGCCTGGCAACTAGAAACTATGTTACAGCCCAAATGTTAAGTTGGAATTAGTGAAGTAATTAGGGACTGTCATAACACCTGGAAAAGAAGTGCCACTAGATTGTTTAATGTTTCATTTAACAGATCATTGGTTTTGTTGCTGATGTAAAGGAGATCTCTTGGTGTACTGTGATTGTACACAAAATGATCAAATGGCCTACTGTGCTATTTTAATGTTAGCAAGGCATTTGTAGTGTTTATCTGCTGTTCCCAAGGCTGGTGGGAATATGATGGGACTTCCTTTAAGCCTGTCCATCTGAACAACTATTTAAATAAATACTCTATGTGACGTGTATCAGAAGGAAATACAATTGCTACTTGACTGCAACCAGTTTACGCTTTCTCCTGAGTCAGCAGCTCGTGTTTGTTTTGTAACTTACAAAACAAATCTGTTTTCACCTCTACAGTTTATTTCACTTCCCCTTTCAGGCAACTGCAAAAGCCAGAAAATGGCCTTTGTGATAATGCCACTGAGATTTAGAGCATTAAAGCAATCTCATTATCAGTTTACATCCCCAGTTGGAAATCAGAGATTGTTCAGTACATCAAACAGTAGAGCGGGGGCATGTAATGTGCAGCCCAAGGGCCAGATGAGACCTGCTGCGTCATATAATGTGGCTCCTGCTGACCTCTTCCTGTAACTGAAGGATAGGGACGAAGCAGCGGAACTGCTGGCTGGTGTTGCTAATGAACTTGAACCACTATCCGTTATTTTCCATCTGCATACCAAATATGGTTATATGTACTTATAATAAATGTCTATAGTTTATATGCAAAGTGGATGTGCCCCATGGGCTCTTGGTAAGTAGCCTTTGTAACCTTCTGGTCTGCAGAAGGTAAGCTTCTTGCTAGTGTTGAAATTGGGCTAGGGGCTGCTTTGCAGTGTCAACCTGGGTTGCTCTTTGCTTAAGAGCAACAGAGGAGGACTAATAGAAATGCCTTTAATACATCTTCCACACTAAACTCTTGAGTATGTGAACAATAAGGGAGAGAAAAACTCTTCTGTGGTTCAGACACTACTGCACAAATTCTTGCTCCCTCAAACTTCGGATCTTAGCAGCCATGTACAAGTAAAACCCCTACCAAATCAGTGAAGTCCTACTGACAGATCTTCAAATGACATTGCATTGTTGAATTTTTATGCTGTGGAAAGAATTCTAATTATTTTAATTGCTGTTTCTGAATTGCTGTGAAATAAACTTGGAATCTATCATTATTTCATCCAACTGTGCAAATGAAATATATAATTGATATAAAATGTTTTTGTCGTACACAGTTCGAACAAAGATCTATGATATATTAAAATTCAGAGGGTTCTTCTGTGGCAAAGTTTTATTAATGCATTCATTAACAAGAAATTACATTATGATGTCTATGGGGCTTACTTCAGTGAAAGAACAATTTCTTTGTTGGTAATTTCATTTTGATGTTACTCCTCTCTATTCAGCTTCCCTCAAAGTGACATTTTTCAAAAAATCAGCACTAATGCAGTAGTTAACCTTTATCAATATTACTTAAGTTAATTCTGAGATACAGTCATACAAAAAATCAAACCTTGAAAACTTCTCTTTTACCACTTTTGTGAAAGTTCAGCACAACTTCAACCATATTTCTTGTTTCACAGATCCTAAATCTAAAATGGCAATTAAGGCCTTGAAATTATTATAGTGAGGGTTTATTATAAATGAGGGTTGGCTGGCAGACATATATAATGTGAAGATTCTTTTTATATGAAAAGAACACATGTACAGGTGCTGTCAAAACATTTGTACTAACTTCATTTACTCTTAGCAATGCACAGAGTTGTAAAGCCATTTTCATTATTTATTTTGTGATAAAACTAGTATTCAGCACGATATGGAAAAGCAGTTATGTGAAACTGCCATGTTGAAACTAATAGAAATAGTTTACTGACCATAGCACTCAATTTTTATGTATTTATTTTTAATTTACTAATTCTTACAAAAAATACCACAAAACAAAGGTCTTTTTCTTGGATGACAGGTGCTAGAAGGTGAACTTCTACAGTGTAAAATACAGGGAATATGCGTTGACCTTTACTTGCAGTACCACTTCAAAAGGTGAGGCAAAAATGGGTTTTTTTTGTGTCATAGTAGTTAATAATTTCTCCATTGTCTCCTAAAATTGCAATTGGCTTTATAATATAGAGAACAAAAATGCTAAATTCACATTGGATCTTATTGTAATTTCCAGTTATGAGATCAGTTTTTTTTATTTTCTGGTTGTTGACAATCATGAGGTATAAACTACAATTTCCATAAAGTGAAAGCTGAAATTCTCATCCAGTCACTTGATGCCAGGAGCTCAGACCCCTATAGGGAGATGCTTAATAGTCAAGTCCTAAGAATTGATAAGGCTGCCTATGTTACAGGACTTTCAATGAGAATGAAAATAATTCCAAAACCTTATGAACTGTAAATGAATATAGATCCTGTGTTGTCTTAAATTCCTTTTGAGCTGCTCAGGTTTCAATGCTATAGGAATAAATCAGCTGGGGATTTCTTTCTTCTCATGAATCCTAGTGTTATAGAAGAATGTAATCTATGTATCTAATAAGAGTGATTATGTTATACGTCACTACATTAGTGCAAGGCTTGCATGACCACAGTCTTCTCTTCAATGAACTTTGAGATGCGGTCAACTTCTGGGCGCTGTATTTGAATTATCCACTTTACCTTGTTTTAGACTGGATGACACTTTTGATGTATTATGAAAATTGAAAAAAAACCCCCAAACTCCAAACAAATCAAACCCACAAACAAAATCAAACCACTACCACCCTCGCCTCTCCCTCATCTTTTACTTCTTTTCCTTGAGACCGCTTCTGGTAACTATCAGAAACATCATAAATCACAGAAGAAATACCAGGTGAATTAGATAATCATACTGCTCCTGAAAGGTATCATACTATCATAACTAGAGTTCTGGTAGAAAAGTATCATGCATCTGGTAGAAAGTATCATGCTGAATTTTTGGTCTGAATATGTAGTATTCAGGCAGGTTGAGTGGCCAACTTGTCACCATCATTACTCTGCACTGTCTCTTCCCTTAGATTCTTAAAATGCAAGTAGACTGTCAAGTTAAATTTTAGGATCCAGAAAGAATTGACAAAACTTAAAAGACTTTAACAAGCACTATATCAACCATTCAACAGTAAATAGAAGCAGAGGGACATTTTATTAACATTTCAAGTGGTTCTTGTTTCTCTGTTCTAGGAAGAGGTGATTCTTTACACAACCTTTCCTAGCGGAGGAGTGTTCTTGAGAAGCAGCAGTAGCACAGCACCCAATACAGTAGGACACATTTTCATTTTGTTTAAAAGTCAAGGATGTCATAGAATGAAGGTGAGTATCAAGAACTGACATAATCTAAAAGCCCCTCAAATTAACAATAAAGGATGCAAACTTCTTATAGATGAACATGCTGGCAAAATAGCATTGGGAAAGTAATGTCTGCCTCTGAACAAAGAGAGCTCTTTGAAAGTAAAAATGAAAAGATATAGCAGAGCAATAAATACAATAGAGACATCAAAAGAACCCACCTAAATGATTACATCAAATCAGAAAAGATTATGTATTTTTAGGTGGAAAACAGATCAAAGGCTTCTTAAAGATATGAAACACATGAAGCCTGTGAGGAAATTAGGATGCTAAGAAGCAAAGACAGAAACTAATGAAAAGGTACATAGCACTGTTCAAAGCAGAAAATGAAATGCAGTATTCTAGGGTCAGCCACAATATTTGGTAGTAATAACCGTTTCATCTTTTACTACCTGAAGTTAAAATTTAGAATATATAATATGTGAAAATTCTTAATATGACTGAATGCCATCACCAGTATGCAAAAGAAAAAGCCTAAACTACTAATTACTTAAATTTCTTTGAATGAGAAAATAAAAGTAATGACAAAAAAGAAATCAATGACAGGATATTTAAACACAGAGAAAGTCTCTGACTTGGATTCAACTAGGTTGAATGAAATGTTTTACTGGAATAGTTATACAGATGCCAGTGCTGGAGCCAGCCCAAACATAACTATTTTATATACCTATGCTAGAGGAATATTTTATGACGTAATCATATTGGTGGGAAAAAAAAAGACATTGTTAACCATCTGTTCTGTGAAAGCATATTGGTTCACTGAGTTGATTTCTAAAAGTTTTGTTTTGTAAGATTGTCATTTTTCCTTGCTTCTTCTTACCTCAGGACAGGCCTATGTACCAGTAACCAGGAAAAAAGAAAGATATAAAAATACTTACCAGAAGATATTTTTAAACACAATTTATCTTTCTAGTTTTGTATCTACAGCTTCAAAAATAGGAATTATAGAGCAAAAGGATAGACTTTCATGCTTCTAAATAGTGTTGAATGTCTTTATTCTATTAAGTTATGTAGACTAAGCTTCTGGATCTTTTTCTTTTCTAAGCCATCTAATTAGAGGGTCTTGAGAATACCAGCTATTTCCTATGAGCAGGATCAAGACAAGATCCTACTTTATGTTTTTCAATAGGTCAATATGAGTGGCTCCCAGGTTTCCCTTTGTTTCCCAGCATTCTCCCTTTCTTGTTTCACTGGGTAGGTGGTTGCTCAGCATGTGATAAAACTGAGCCTTCTGCAAGGATAACTAAACAACCAGCATTATTCATGAAACAACTAGTATTGGAAAGCAAGGAGGAAAGAGTTCAGTTTTTGCTGGTTTGGAGGTACTAAGACTACGCTTGTGTTTTATAGACAACGGAATTGCTGGAGAGGGACTTGAGAGCCAGTCGAAGGCTGATGCAGTCTATAATGCTCTGTCTGATAATAACCAGATTATAGTTCCACAGTTCCAACAAAGAAACACAAGTGGTATGAAAGTATAGTGAGTATCAATTTGCCCATTATCTCTAATGAAATTAAATAACGCATATGGGGCCACGTGTTTGAAGAATAAATACACATTAAAATTCTTAACAGTGTGAAGATTAAGGCAATATGATTTTTTTAAAGCTTTCATCCAGGGAAAAATAGATTACTGCTTGCTTTAAGTAAGATTAGCTAGAAAAATCCTATAGTACACCTAGAACAAAGTCTGAGTAGCAACAGGCAAATATTTTAATGTGGAAAGAATTTTATTGGTTTTAATTAAGCAATGACATTTCTGTTGAATGCTGTAAATCTTTAATTACTGCCCAAAAGCAATGAGCATGACATGAGTTATTTACTGAGTCACTGTGAAATACAGTTCAATATTTTCTTGTAAATACTTCATACAGAAAAAACAGAAGATTCTCACTGGAAGCATCAGTGATTTTTAGTAATATAGGTTTTTCAGGGCATAATTTGAACCACAAGGAGTCACCTGAAAGAATCCTAATGGCTTCCATGGGAGTTGGCCCAGGTCTTTAATGAGTGATGGTGCTTGTAATAGCCAGAGAAATGTTTCCTTGTGAGTGACAATGGCCCAAACCCCAGAGTCTGTCACCAAAAGGAAGCCCTGAATATAAGTGAATATAGTTTGGTAGGGCTGTCTGTCTTTTTTGTTTGTTTGTTTTAAAGGGGTGGGAAGGTAACACCTAATGTAAACTTTGGGAAAAGTTTCAGATGAAAACAGCAGAAGATGCATGTATAGATGTAACATAGAACATAACTTGGGTGAGATTTTCATAGGAGTCTGGCACTCTTATATTTCACAGCATCATTGATTTGTAGCCCAGATCAATTTTGTCATAAGTGTGAGAGAGAGACAGTACCATACCACTAGTAATGAGTATGTATTTATGAATAGCTACAGCTAAGCAGAGACAGGCAAGAAAACAGACATTTATGCTAGAGGTTTGCCCTTTATCTTTTATAAAAACTAGAAGTAAAGCCTACAGCTGAAGTGTATGAATCAGTTCTCCCTAAATTTTAAGTCTATGTCCCACGCAATGAGGCACAGAGAAGAAGGAAAGAAGCAGCAGTAATCTCATTACTTGCATGTAGGTACCTAATCTGCGTAAGGCAGTGCATCTTTCCAAGCTACCCATGTACTTAGGGGAAAGAAATCATTGTTTTCCAGGCTCTCTAACAGCCTGCATCTGGTTCCTGACCTAGGTAATTTTCCAGAAAAGTAAATTTCTTTCCTCTGAATATATCTTGCCTCCTTGAAACAGGATAATTTGTGGTTACAGTAACCGGGGAAAAATGAGATCAGAGCAAACCTAAATATGCTACAGATCCCTATTGGGTATGCGCAGTGGAAAAGTAGCTACATGATAATAACATGTGGCCATTTCCTCTCCTCCTTTCAAAAGAAAATGAGATGCTGCCTGCAGAGAATGAACTCTGTCCAAGAAGAACTGTAATGGACACTTGCTTTTGTCCATCAGATGAAGTGGAAGCAGCCGGCCAGACCTTATCATGAACCAAACTAGTGAAAACTACGTAAGTGTATCCACTCATATTTTCTGAGTTTTGCAGCTATGGTTTTAATTGATGCAGAAAATAGATGGTTGTTAAATGTAAGTAAAGATCACAAGTAGAGTAAAGTTTGTGGCAGCAAAATGTAAGGCTAGCAGTGGCTTAACCTAAGAAGGTTAAGATATTTTTACAAACAGTGCAATCCCATTGTTGTACAGTACATATATCTGAAGTTTTTCTGAGGAACTTAGTGCAGACGTGTCTTAAAAAACTAGAAAGAAATGTCTAGGTCAGTTATGTTTTCAGAGACTAGACTTATGAGAGTGAGAGCCCAGAGCCGCAGAATTCTAGGCAGGAGCCTGGAGCTGAAGAAAGTCACTGCCACAGGGGGATGCTAGTGCTGGGGGGTCTGTGCACTATCTGCAGTCTGCAGGGTGGGTTTCACTAAGAGTTTCCTCCTCAGCACCCCTGAGTGTAACGCCCTAACTTTGTCATCGCTTTCCTGTGACATCCCTTCTGATAAAATCTAGGCTTCTAATCTGTAGGAAGGGGGATTTATTCTGTTAATCACAGACTAAATCCAACTGTTCCTACTTCTGTTGGCATAAGCCCAGGTGGTACGCCCTCGGAGCAGAAAATCTGCCAGCTGGAAGTTATAATAGGAAAAAACAGATGCTGTTTTTTCGTGTTAAAATCCTGGGCATACTGTGGAGCCCAAACTGTGGTCTTAAGTTTTCCTTTCCCATCAGAAAGTTTAACAGTGTTTGAAAGTATCAATACTGCCTGTTCACCACACAGAACATGCCTCCAAAAAACACCCAAGACTTATTTAGGATACAAAGATACATCTCATTGGTGGTTTAGGTATGAAATTTTATCCTTTAGATGGTGTTTACAAAGTCTTAGATGTGAGCAGTCAGCTATCAAAGGAGTAAGTGTAATTTTCTTTGTTTAGATGTTGCTTATTGAGTTTTCATGAAAGGATTAAAAAAACACACAAATTTAATGAGCAGAGAATATGCAGTATAACAGAGATGAGAAACTTGCCTCTGTATATGTGGGGTTTGGTCATAAGAGTTCCCCTCTGACCCTCCCTGCTGGATTCAGTAACACATCTTGTAACCTATAATACTTACCAAAATTCTAGCCAATAACTCCTCTGAAGAAAACCATTTTGTCAAAAGTGTTGGGGAAAAGTGTCCACACAGTTCTGTTTAACATCCTTTATAATTTTAGAACAGTGCCTCCTGCAGAACGACAAGAAAATCAATTATGTGAGACATTAAAAATCCACAATGTAAAAGTATTCAACACAGATGTATTCTGAACCCTGGCTCTATGTTGGTTCAGGACTTATAGCTTTTTACAAGATCAAGTCCCAAGTAGTAACACTGTATCCTGTGCCTACTTCATTTAATGTAAAGAAAAAAAGAATCATCTAGAAACCCTGATAACATTAACACAGAGAAGACCAAGATGGAAGAGTTACCTTGGATTGCTTGTGCCTTATGCTGCTGAGGGTATCAATTTCATAATTTAAGTGATAATACATTTTTTTCTTCCATGGGGAAAACGTTACCACATTGCTGTGTGAGTAACTTGTCCCCAACCAATTTCCAGAACAATATCTAACATCAACCTGTGAAGGTTTCCTCCTTTGAAATTCAGTATGAAGTTCGCTACAGCAATGGTATCTAGGGTCTGATCGCTTGTCCACTGAAATGAAATGATAGTATTCTATTCATCTCATTATGCGTGAAATTAAGATAGAATTAAGATAGAATCCAGGAAAGATATCAGAGTTTCAGAAATATTCTTGTACTGAGAAAGTGCTTTCCTCCCCCACTCAACTTCTTTGTACTTAAAATCCTTAAATACCCAAATTTTCAGTGAGAGCCAACAGAAGCTGCATTTCATATAACAGGTATGGTCAATGAAGAAAATTATTTTAACATTCTAAAAGCAAAGTTTTATTTATTTGAATTTCCTGAAAATGTCCATCACTCTTAAGTGATTACTTTCTACTCATAACTGTTATTATCTGCTTTTGATATGACCAATTCAACATTACCATAAGCATTTCACTCTAGCTCCACGTATTTTGTTCAGGTTCTTCATGTCACTGTTGCATACAGGATTTTTTGTTGTGATTTTATGAGATGGAGAGAAAAGAGAAAGACCAAAATGTTTAGCAGGTAGCATGGAAGGCAGCAACTATCTAACTAGATAGTCTCTAGTTTCTGTAGCAGTTAATTCCACAATCTTATTCCAAGTCTAAATATTTTTTTGCTGTAAAAGTTAACTTTACTATTAGTACATAAATCCATTGTGCCAGAACTACAACAGCTGTCAATTAGATTTACCTCTGAACTTTGGTGCATTTTATAAAATTTTAGCCCCTTCAGGTACTATAAAGAATATGGATGAGAATTTAAATTGAGGCATTTTTAATCACTTTCATTTTTTTTTATACTACTGTTTCATGGGAAAAAAAACAACTTTTGAGAAATCAGTTTTTCATTCTTTTACAGAAGAAAATTAAAAGCTTGGAAAAATTTTAGGACATAGAATCATAGAATCGTAGAATAACCAGGTTGGAAGAGACCCACCGGATCATCGAGTCCAACCGTTCCTATCAACAAAACTGTTCCCAGTCCTACTCTTAGGCTCTTACGTACTTTTGAAAAAAATAAATAAATGAACAAAAATGTTTTCTTCCTGGGATCAAATTTTACTTCTTTAAAATGTATCTTTAGTAATTTTTTATTCAATTTCCTAGCAGAAAGTGGTTTCAGACTGGGACAGTTGGGGGTGGGGGCTGGGGGGGAGGTGACAGGGAAAAGATTGAGGGGTTTTGACTATATCAGAACTTTAAAAGCTTGACAGTTTTCAAGATGGCATTTCTGTTTTGAAGAAATTTTCTCTAATATCTGTAAAAATGACAAAATTGTTTGGCTTTGCTCCTTGCATTAACATCTCTGATCATATTCATGGGAGTCACAAGTTGATGACCTACATCTATCTCCTAGTGAAACTGCTTCCCTATTATAAAATCTGTCATCACAACTGGCACTGACACCATTTCTTGAAATGCTGTCTCTGACATGAAGGAGCAGACAGGAACTGGTGTCCTCTTCTTGTCCCTGTAAAATAATAGATAATGCCTGCAATACAGGCACGGAGCAGTATTTGAACACTTGCTTTATTTGCTCCCTCTGTGACCTTAGCTTTGAGACCTCTTTTATAAAGGTCACCTGTCAGAGTACATGAAGATAAAATAAAGATAAACTATACACCACTAAAATTTTCAGTAATGATCTTCCATTGAGAGAGTTGCAACAACTGTTTGATGCCTTTTTTCTCTTTGGGGCAAATGTTCAATGTCTTCATGAAACGGCTCTGAGCAGAAATCTACACAGCATGCCCATTCCCAGTACATCTGCCCTTGGTATGGGATAATGATTGTTCACTTCATATAAAAATTAAAAGCTGCAGAATGTAATAAGAACATGCTTTATTTACTTTTGTCTGTAAGGTTTCCAAGGTCAACCTTTTTGGAGATGGGGTAAGGAGAAGTATCTATTTGTGTTCCTTGACTTTCAGATGCTTTAACTTTTGCCTAGACTATTTGAGCTGAACAATTTTGGAAAATTCTGAAAGTATTCACTCACTAGAACAGACAAATATTTGCTAATCAGAATTTAAAATAATTATAAACTGACTGTTAAATGGTGTCAAATAGGTTTGATGGAGAGAGGCTGCTGGATCAAGGCTGTGCCCTTTGCCATCATCTATTGAATATTTGTCTCATTTTGCCCAGGTTCGTGCAGACAGAAACACAGACTTGCACAGGTTTTATATTTTTCAATGTCATTGTTCCCTGAAAACTTTTTCTAGCTTTCACATGCTTCAGGTTTTGCCATAAAGGTGTTGGCTGTTCCTGGCTGAAAGATGAAAGGAAAACTGCCTGACATAGTTGGAAAGGGAAGAAGTAGATCTGCTTAGAAACGAGAAGTGTGCATTCAGTGTGTCATTATGCTTCAGCTAATAAATCCTGCTGCAAAAAAAATCAGAATTAATTGGTTAGGGTATCTTAGGTGAGATAAACCAGGTCTGGGACCTAGGGAACTGAGTTTATCAGGACAATGAGCTGCGATAACAAGGAGTCAGGTTTTAAGGCGTTCTAGAAAATAAAGTAAGTAAAAATGGAATTTAACCCTGTTATATAGACAATTCTAAATGGAAGTATTTCTGACATTTGTCAATGTCTCAGTGTTTGAGTTTGCAATATCCTTTTTGTTTTAGTGCTGGCTGTATGAGTACATATGCACGTTCCCTTCAGATTCAAATCAGCAATAGTATAGGCTCTTTCTCTAACTTCTAAAGTGAAAAGCAGATTTATAGAGTATCATATAAGTCAGGATAGCAAGTATGTGACAATGGACATATGACAAGTATTTGACAGATGGAAGCAATGTAAAATCTGACTTTATCATCATTTCACTATGTTGTGCTATAGAACTGCTTGGTTTTATTTCTTCTGTGTGGCACAATTTATTTAACTTCCAGGAGTCTTCTGCCTACACACGGTAGCTGATGTTTGCTGAGGCAGAGAGAGATACACAACTTCACTGGAGAGAGACATACATGGATCCTTATTTAATAATTTATTTTTGCCTTTATGTTATAGAACCATTCCGATTAAATGAATATAATTTAGGTGTGTCCTCTGTGTGTGAAAACTTATAATCTTTATAGAAACATACAAATATATGCATTTGTGTGAGAGGTAATAAAAAAAGTATTTTAGAAATCAGGTACCCAAAATATTCTAATTGTCTATCCCAATAAAGATGAAAAATAATTGATTAAAATTTCCTCTAATAAATTAGAAAAAGGGCTATGTGTTTCACGATATCTAGGAGAAATCTGTATTTAGGTTGGCAAATAGTAGCTCTATTTCTTCCCTTTTAAATGTGTTCCTATATCTTTTGAGAGAGAGCTTGATATAGATATCCTCCTCGCGTGTCTTTCAAATCTAAATATTGATGAATAATGTTCTCATTCTTTCAATATGATTATCCCTAACCTACAAAAGGTAACAGTAGAAATATTCTGTATCTAAAGACAGACAGCAGCCTTGCCAAATGAAAGTCCATAGGAACCTTTAAAAACAAAGTCATGTTTTACTGCTGTGTTTTCAAAATATGAATACTACTATACTTATACTTTTCTACCATATGCTTGAATCTTAATACCCACACAGGATTGCATGTTATTTTATTATAGTCTCGGGCTCCCGCTGTAACTAAGTTTTGAGTACATTGTAGGATTTCAGTCTGTAATACAGGATATGCTGTGCAAAATTCTCATGAAAAGTATTCATATTAAATACTGATAATCTAATGCTCACCAATTAAACATTAATAGAACAATGTCTCTATCTGTACAGCAGCTAGCTTGCTTGTGGCATAATATGTAGTGGTCAGTATTAAGTTAAAGGTAATGTCAATTTTTATTTTTCAGCCTCTGTCTGTTTAGGATCCAAATACTTTGGAGCTGAATCTTTGCCACAAGCTCTTATATTCTCATCAGAAGGATGACTTGGGGCTGACCTGGTCAAAAATTAGATGTAAAAAAAGAAGATTTTTAAGTAATTTACATCTGTTAGAAATGTATCTGCATTTCTCAATTTTTCTCTCTCCTCAAGGGCATGTTTGCCATGAGCTCTGAATTCTGTGTTTCCCACTTCAACTTATTCATTATGTGTTCTTGTTCAGGTTATATCTGGCCACTTTGCCTCCTGTGCTTCATGAGGGAGCATGGCTACTTGGGAAATTTATGTGTCCTTGATTCCCTACTTAGCTGCCGTTATGTGGCCGTATAAGGCTACAAGAAAAAGCTTGCTGGACCACTGGGTATATTGACATTATTAATTCTCTGACAGCAGTCATTACATGCTGTTTCTTATTCAGGAACTGCAAAGCTTAAAAACTATGGAGGGTGCCTTTATAGCCATCCTATCCCTAAAAAATGCCTTGTGGGGTTTGCCCCAAATTCTCTTTTGTTCTGTGGCTCTATACCCACAATAGCATCTCTGGGTACAAGTTCAGAGGCTGTGCTTGAAGATGAACCCTGTCAAGGAAACTGCTGTCAAGTGATTGTGATAACATTTCTAGAAAAGACTTTACAGTTTCTACATAGTGTGATCGCTGACTCCCTGATTTAGCACTGCGGCACCTCTGTGAGACAAAGAAATTGTATACAAAACACCAGTTTTCTTTCCCAGGGTCATTCAGGGAGTCAGTGCTAAAAAATTGAACATAACTTTTCTGAGGCTAGAATCAATACCCTAAGTACAGCTCAAGTGCTGCTGGGAGGATATTACCTGGTCCTGGGGCACCCAGTAGTAGTCAGAGAGAAAAACAGCTTAGGCTCTTATTTTTGCAATAGGGGTAAAATGACCTCCAAGGTGTTGTTAAAAAGATCCTTGTGAAAAGTTCAGATTTCACAAGATTTATATGAGATGTATTGGCTTATTCAGAACTTTTAATTAAAAATCGTAGAAGGTCCTTCAGTTCACTAATCGAAGGTGGTTGCCTGTAAGTGAGAGAATAATTTATGTTTGGTTTTAATTGTTGGATGCCACCACAATTTGTGCTGCATAAAAGTACATACAGTATGTAAAATGTGAATTTAAAAAAAGTGAATAATTATAACCACATCAGCCTAAAGGCAGGAGGCATTTTAATATCAGAGTCTAGTAATGGTGCATGAATTAAGAAGGATTAATTTTTCTGAGACAGTTTGGAAGTACTTAGCCTTTATTCTGCCCTTATTTAAAATGCCTCATATAATGCATCTCAGTATTTTACGTAATTTAAGGTTTCATAAAACATTTTGTTCACTCTCTGCAAGGCTCTTCAACATACAGAAACACTCGTAAGATCTTATATGTACAAATCATAATTTTTCCAAATAGATCATTGGTTCTTTGGCTTTGCATTGGTAACCTGTAATGTCAGTGCCTGTTCCCCAGTTAGGGAGGTGCTTTGTTTATGGAAATAGAAATATTCATAGATATATAGGTAGTGTTATATATAGGTAAAAATGTTTCATGATGATCAGAACAGCGCGGTTATCAGACTGTTTAGCATTAAGGTGTCATGGAGAAGTATTTATATTCTTTTCTGTAGAAAATTATTTCATTTATTTGAGTAGCAAATGTGCAGCAGAAAGCAGAGTCTGCTCCATTGACAGACAAATCAGAAAAACAAGATTCTGTAGTTCTGTGATCTTGGGAAACAGAAGATGGCGGTGAAGGATATGCACATTTTAGGACACATGCTACAGAGAGAAACTGTTTTAGCACTGGGATTACTGGCCATCAGCAAAGTATTTAACAATAAGTGTAATTTTGAATCTGCTTCCAGAAACTCTTCAATTGAAATTAGCTATATAGCTAAAAATAAGAGTAAGGGCTTTTCTAGATTTGGCTCATATTTTTTCAGGAAGCTCATGTTACCAAAAAGTGATGCCCATACTACCCTGAACGTATCATAGCAGGTATTATAGCTGTTATAATAATGTGCCTAAGTAGACATCAGGAGTTTTTTATTTAAGAAACTGAGAAATGGAAGGAGATGTAGTGATAATGAAGAAGACTCCTAAGGAGAATTCCAAAGCAAAACCAAAGTCCTACTGATTATAAAAGTTTCACAGGAGAGCAGAAATCGTATTGCTTTACTAACACTGTTATGACATTTCTAATAAACACTCTATGTATGAATATTAACACAAGATAATTTGGGTTCAGGCTATTCACAGAGTGTAGGAATATCATCTCAGTTTCCTGAATGTATCTGTCAGTGTGTCCTTTGATCCTTCTTTGTAACATGTCTTCTCGTTCAGTTCTGGGTTTCTGGGCCTTTCCTCTACAGAGTTGTCCAACTCTAACAGATTATTTCAAAATACGTGGTAGCTTTGTGATGTGAACAAACATCCAGTGGGATCTGATACTTTAAAGTATATATGAATAGTAAATTAGTTAGATGGAGCTCTTGTATGCCTGAGAAGTGTTTCAGTTCCCTCAGCATGTAAGCTTTCTCTACATTAGAAAGCAAATCACAATCAAAGAGCCTTACGTGGGCTTTATATTTTGACCTTGGGCAAGTCACTGAGGCCCTCTGCGGCTTGATTTGAAGCTCAGATTCCTGCATGTGTAAAATGCTAATGTTCTGTGCATCAAGGTGTATATTCTCTCTTTTTAAAAAAGTTTTTATTCTGTGTAGAAATGTATGAATCCTAGAGCTGCCTATCTTTTCCCCCCAAAGTTTCTATTTATTATTTTTTTCTTTTTTTTTATTACTTACAGTGCCATGCACATTTTACATGTATGTTTCCAGTCCCTATCTGGACATTTTATCCCTATCTGCTACTATAGTAGCAGAAGTTCTTCAGTTTACAGCACAGAGGTCCTGAGTTTTGCCTCTCTACTTAAGGAGAATTTTTATTGTGTTTTAATCTTGGCTCTAACAGCTTCTGTGACCCCAAAGTTCACAGTCTGCCTCTGTTCTTTGGCTATGAGTGCTTCTCTTTTGTCTATGGGAAGAACACTATACTGTTTTTTTCCAGGGAAAGAATGGTATGACCTGAGAGGCTCTATTTAATAGCAACTTTCTCATTCTTAAAACTATAGCTGAGGATTTTGTGCACAGTTTTGTACCCCTTGGGGTATTATGAAGTGTTTAAACTACTGGGCTGCTGCTGACTTCGTGGTCTTCCAGTGTCTTCCACTCCAGGACACTGTAGGATTTCTTGACTTTAGGAAGTGCTTATGCTGCTCTTATCTATCTTTTTGTCTTCCCTTCTTCCTCCTTCCCCCCGCCCCACAAAGTGTTTCTAGTAGCAATTATATTTTTTCAAATATGACTTTAGGAATTGGAAGGCTTTTTCTCTGCTGAAGGGATAAAGACACAGTTGCCTGCAGACATGCCAGCCTCCTGTTGGAGAGCAATTCATACATTTGAAAGAGCCAAACTCAAGCCGAAGAACACAATAATCCACTTTTCCTGACATCTTTGTCGGCAAGCAGCATGAACATGTGGCTCCCTGTCTTCACAGGACATGGAGGACAAGGTAAATAGTTTTGGAGGTGTGTCTAAGCAGCTCCTGAGGAGAGCAATGTGGGTGATGTAAGAACTTGTCCCTTTCAGATCTTGATGCAGAGCATTCACAGGAATAAGTAAGTTTCATCCCTTCCCACAGAAATGATGCTGGTTGCTTAAAGAGCTTACTGGTTATGAACTCCAAGCTTCGCAGAGGTGAGTAGTTGTCTCTGAAGATCATGTTTCCTGCATTTTAATAAGAAAGGTAACTACTATTTATGTCAGGTTTCTTTTGGTCGAAGTTGTGATCTCTTCCTGAAAATTAAAACAAGCAAGGAAGAGGAGTTTATTGACATTTATAAAAATGCATATAGGGTTAATCCAAAACCATTGCTGAAAATTATGTAGCCTTTTCCTTCTTTTCCTGGACAGGCGTCCTGGAATTTCTCATTTAGCATCTTGACATTTTCCACTGTCTCTTAAGCTTTTCAAATATTCTTCTTCAGCTTGGGTACAGTTTTTAAAATGTCCAGTATACTTGTCTCAGCTGTGTCAGCGCATAAAGGAAATAATCCTTGATCATACTGGAGAGCCTATCCCAGCTAAGAAGATAAGTTGTGTCTAGGATCAAGTGTTCAGACTGCAACTGTCCAGACTGGCTGATTGGTGACATCATGCCTTCTCTCAGAGGCTTGTTTTATATAGTCATTGCTTTCCTTATTAGCTTCTTAAAATTTGTTTGCTTCTCAGCACTGCTTAAATTTACGTTGACTTTTCAGTTAACTCTTTTAGCTTTTTTCTAACTCTAGGGACATCATCAAATTTTAGCAAAAGCACAGGTTTGTATTTGCTAGTGCCTTTGGAATATAATTTTTATTGATGGACAAATGTAATAGACCAAGAATGAATTATAAGAAAGTGTGCTGTCTCTCTCATTGGTGCCCTAAAACACTGGACGATGAACAGATATATTTGTTTGCTTGTGTTTAGAGATTAGTTCCATTTCTTTTTATTCTTTCAGTAGGAAAAGCACACTGATGTGTTTTACTACTGTTGTGCATACAGGAGAAGTTTGTTTAGTTGTTTGTGTTTTGCTGAGGTAAACTTTAGACTTCTGTATGCTTTTTGCAATGAATAGAAAATTTCTTTTAATTATTCTACCTTAACTTGGATTGTCAGTTTAAATTCACCTGCTGAGTGCTATCAACTGGTGCTGGCATTTGTATTTGTGCTTGAAGATGTCCATATTCATTACTGGATTTCTTTAGCTTAACAAAGCTTGGAATTAAATGGAACCACAAAGCAAGCATTTATCATTCTGTGATGCTTTGAGAGCTAGCGCTGCTGAAGGAAAGTATTGTTTCAGGCATTAACAGTCCAGTCTGATTATGGAACTCTGTCCATAATCTTGCAGTAGTGGGAGCCACTGCAAGAACAACATCATCGTTACCATCTGTGTCCTCAGCAGAGACTTCATATCTGAATGTTTAGCATTTAAAAAATCCTACAGATGTTGATATTGCATTATTCATTTAGTTAGAGACTGTCACAGCTGTGTGCTTTCCTGTATATTCTTTCAAACAATCTGGCAGCAGACTCTAATTTAAGCAGTGCAGAGTACAGACTGCAGCTTTGATGGGTATGACTAGTATAGGTGATTTGTGCCTATTTGGCAAACTTACAATCTCTGAAGAAGCAAAATGGAGTATTGTCACTACACTCTAGCTATTTCAGTATTCCAATGACAATTTAATGGGTTTAAAATGAACATGCCTTGTGTATAGCTGAATGTTCTTGTGGTACTGAAATTATTTTAGAGAACTCTTTCAAAGAAACATATCAACTTGTCAATCAATAGATTGATGGAATGAAAGAAGTGGAGTATTAAAGCAAGCAAGAGAAATAGTGAAGGAAAGGGAAGGAGCAAAATAATAGAAAAAATTGAAGGAAAAAGAGGGAAGATATGGAAGAAATGTGCTGTATATTAAAAAACTGAAAAGAAGAAAGCAAAAGAGAATGCAAAAAACACATCAAAAAAGAAAGAATTATTTAATTAAATTGTAAGGAGAAAAGGAAAAACTCAAACTTGGGAAATAGTTGCTGAAGTATGAAAGGACTTTAAATACTGAGTTATCTACTTGAAAATGTATCAGACTCAGATTTTAAAGCACAGATTCTAAAATATTTGTGGGTGGTGACTGGTTAAAAATACTCTGCTTTTACTATGATTGCACAGCAGGAAGAAAAGGGGATTGCAATCCAAATTGCCAAGTGTCCATTGAACAGGATTCTTCTGCAGAAATTAGCACTAAAGTGTACAAAGCTCGGTTTGTTTATTTCTACTTGTGGAATCTGATATTGGAAGTTACTCAGTTCCTGAAAGCAACTGGTTGTCATAGCTTCTCACTGGAGGAGGAAGGAAATCCAAAGAATCTCTACAGACTTTCCTAAAAATACTTTAAATCCACAACAGTGATAGTAAAAGTGAAAGATGGCCTCATCTCAGTGATGTCTCCCAGAAAGAAGATCAGAGCTTTCTGCATTTTTAGAGACTCAGCTCACTTTTTTCTTTTACTAGTTAAAAGTTAATCATCAAAAATATCAAATTCACACATGAACATTGGATGATTCCCTTGCATAATCTGTTTGAAGAAAGATCAAAGTAAGAACAACCTCATCTTATTGTTCTGAGTTTCATTTAGTCATAGCAATAGAGGTCAGTGTTCAAAACACAATGAAAGAATAAGAATAGTCATCTTTTCTGCTGCCATCTAAATTACCTATCTCCATTTCAGAAACATTTACCCCTTTTAACATTGCAAAGTAGCAGCTTTTGTTTGACTAATGCATGATGGACAGACTGTAGGAATATGTGTTCTGTGGGCAAGGGATTTGCAAGGAAATGCCCAAAGCTTTTTATTTCTGTGTGGCTGCCACAACTTGTCCTCCATCTTATCTTCCCTGCAATGAATAATCAGTGTGGGAGAGGATAGCCACCCTCACAGTTCAAAGCAGTAACTGGTCGGTCTTCCAGAGTTGTAGTCAACTGGCTCGTGCGTAGCTCCCCAGAAGAAGAATGGGAAGTCTGTTTTTTCTCCACCTAATATATTGCCGTATTCCTCTTTTGTTCTTATAGTTCTCTTTTTCTTAGGGAAACACTGGTTTTCTGGCAAGTTTTAGAGTCTGAAAGGCTGGTTTTTCCAGGGTTAGAAAAAAATTAATTGCTCACTGGACAAGACACTTTTTCATTTTCAGCTCCTACACAGCATCAGAATGTAGAGGCAGTTTTAGAGATAAAGCTGGGACTGTGCGTGTCCTTGAATTTCACTCACTGTAAGTGAATGCCAGTGACTTCCTCAGTCCTCATCTGAGGAGAAGACCCCTGGGCTCTTAACTCCACTGAATCCTTGTTCTGGGACTCTGCAGAGAAAGCTCAGTGTCATCATCCTACACTTGTGTATAAATTCTCTAGTCTTACTTGTCTGGACTCTTTGAATAGAACTTTGTGATCATTACAAAAAAGTATTGCACGATTTCACATCTCCTTACTTCCCCTTTGGGACTAGTTTAATATAGTTCCCACCTGTCGTATGAAATCTATTCCACTTGCCAGTGTCTTGTTTATCGAGAGAAGAAAATAACATCTTTTGGGACAAGTGTAATGAAACACCTGTTCGGCACCCAGTAACAGCCAAGACAGTAGTTCAGTTCTCATGAAGAACTGGAAGAAGCACAGTTGGTCAATAGTGGGATAGAACAATTTTATAAAATCAGCAGTGCTTTCACCTTGAAACCTGTGGCCTGCTTGATTGAATACAAAAGGGTGACACAAAGGATTTGTAGCATTCTGTATTACTGCAGAGAGACAGACAAAGGTATTTAGTTATGTTTAGACGACTGGATTTGTAGGAATAAAGAAAATCATAGGAAGAGTAACTCAAGTGGTCATTAATTTTTGAAGCAAGAACATATTCAAATTGTTAGGTGGCATTTTAAATGTGTAAGATGAACCATACTTTACATAACATAGTTACGTGTGAAACTCATTACCAGAATATATTAACAGTGTTCTTGTGAAAGAGTCATCATTTTATAGCAATAGCAAGGTAAGTAGCTTATACTATTATAAGTATTATTTCAAATTGATCGTATAATGCATAGAGTCTTAACTGTCAGGATTAGACACATAATATTCCTATAGAATGAGTTATTTCTAAATTAGTTATTCTAAATTTTACAATAATATCTCTGTTACAGGAACTTTTGCTGCTTGCAACAGATAGTATAGACAATGATAGAAAGGAGATTAAAAGTTGCAGTAATGTAGTATGGAAGACAGGTGTTTTCTCATATATAACCTGTCTACTAAACTCCTTACAAAGGAAAAGTTGATCCAGTTTAAAGTAGTGCCTTCCTTTTTTCTAAATAAAAAATAAGTTATTTAAAATAAGTCTTCATATCTGAAGAGCTTTTGTTCAATTCTTGTTGATATTGTTCTTGAAAACAAGCCTGTATTTTTCCCATATTTTATCATTTAATCTAACCATGCTATGATATGAATTGTAAATATTGTGTCTTTTCATTCAGAAGACATGCTCATTGACTACTACTAATAGTATTACGTTATAGACAGTCTAATCTACATACCACCACTTTATCTATAAACAACTGTGAAAATGAAAAAAAAAATGAAATTAGATAACGATATGTAACATCATTTCCCAATGCCCTTCTAAATCCAAATTTTTCTTCCTCCTTCTGCTTTTAAAAAATATTTCTACCCAGATTTTTAATGTTTCCCCTTGATCTTTAGCCATCCATGATTCTTTGATGAAGTCTAATTTTACCAGTATTTTGTGCAGTAACTTTTGCTGAGTTTTATTAACCAGGAGTGTACTTTGATCTTTTCTTTAAATGTCCATACTTCTCAACATCAAACAGCAAAGTCCTGGAAGACCTAACAGTAAAAGAAAAAATAAAAAATATTTTAAGAGGCCATTTAAATTCACTGGGTAATTTCAGTTTTTACTTTTGACATTGTGAGGAATCAAAAGTTTCAGAATTTAAAGACAACTGAGGTACGGATTAAGATGTACTCTCTGAGATATCTTGTTATTGTTAGCAGATGGGGAAAAGGATCTGATGCTCCATAAACAAGAAACCCTCAAATAATGGTGAAAAATACTGCCAAAGATGAGTATATTCACCTGTTCTGATCCTAACCCTACAAATACTTATTTCACAATAGGCATATTAAAAAGGACACAGTGCTATAAAGGAATCTCTGTAGCGGTTTAGCTACATAAATATGATCTCAAGTTTTGTGTTCAGGTTGCTCCATTTCAGTCTGTTTTATCCACTTTCAAACTGTCATTACTTTTTCAAAACCCCTATTGCTTCTGCATGAATTATATTAATCAGAATCTTGAGGAGGGCAACTGTAAGAGAAAAGTATTTTTAACTTTCTTGGAGCATTATTAGTTTAATATATAATATGAGAAAATGGTCATTATGTAGTTTTTCTTTAAAAACTCAAGTCCTTTCTAATTGTTTTAGAAACATCATATTAAAAACTGATATATTTTCAAACCATCGAGTTTTCTGATGTTATAGTTTTTAGAAGTTATTTTACTCACATGAGAGAAAGACTCGGGAGACTGGGTCAGATTCTAAACTGGTTTAAATTGTCTTAGCTTCACTAAAAGTAGCAAAACTACACCAGCTAAAAAGGAGCTCTGGATGTTGTCAAGGTTCTTACAATTACAACAGGGCACATGCTCTTCTTGTTATTTATATCACAATTACTCCCAGGAGCTGTGCTTCTTACCAGGCCCTACTGTGCGGCAGCAACATATGCGAAGAATAGAAAACTCTTCTACTGTAATGAGAAAGGCCCCCATCTCTTGTATGTTGGTGACTAGATAGCGTGAGCACTGTTTAATTTTCTGTGAATGGCTGTTTCTTTCTCTGAAATAGTTAATCTTAGTCATGTTTCTGTCTCACTTAGGTGTGCTCTGCACTGAAGTTCTTACACTCCTTATGACTTCTGTTCAAAACCACTTCAAAAGCAGTTTAGAAAGAGCTCAAGCTTACATATAATAAATTCTCTTCCTTTTTTTCTTTTTCAAGTGTATGAATAGGCTGATTCCTTCAATAAGGCCATACAATATCTGGATATATACACTCTTCTTAGGAATAGTGCTGGTCTACGAATTCTCCAGCTAAATCATGCAAATTTGTACCTTCTTCCTCTAGAATTACCCAAGCCTATGGAGAAATCTCCATGCATTAAGAAATCGAGAAGATCATAGAATCATGGAATCATTTGGGAGGGATTTCAAAAGGTCATCTAGTCCAACCTCCCTGCAGTGTGCAGGGACATCTTCAACTAGACCAGGTTTCTCATATCCCCATCCAACTTAACCCTGAATGTTTTCAGGAATGCGTCATTATATAGGAATGGTTGGACTCGATGATCCAGTGAGTCTCTTCCAACCTGGTTATTCTATGATTCTCATTGTAAAAAATGTCTTCCTTATATCTAGTCTGAGATGATGGTCTTTAAAATAACTTTCTTTTTTGTGTACAGCTTCTTGGGGTTGTACATACCCTAATACGTTTTTTTCATTCTCTCCACTGCTGCAAGTAGAGAGATATTCCCTTTTAAGGTTTTGTTCGTTTTTTTTTTTTCTTCTAGAACATATGCGCTGTTCTGCTTTACACACAAACCAAACATTCCAGAGCTTGGTTTTGATTTTGGTCTTGGTCTTGGTTTTGGTTTTGGTTTTTTCCAGTATGTTAAAGAGTAAGTCTATAAAAATGAAGTGAAATTTCTTGAGCTCTGTATTGTTTCATATATAAAAAATCCCGTTCCCTGCAGGGTGGTCAAATTATATATCTAATTGGCTTTTTAGAATTATAAAGTAAGAAAAATTCTCAAGAGGTTAGAAAAACTGCATAGCTGATAGCACTGGTCCCCTGTCAGACAACCCTTGGTTGTGTTCCTACAGTCTGTAGCAATGCTTCAGTGTCTTTCAGACACTATATCCTCAGTATTCTTTCAGTTTTCTGGATGCATTATTGACTCCTGTGGAAAACATCTCTCCTTTGAAGTGTCAGAAACTGTATTTTTTTCACAATTGTTTTAAAAATTGTCCTATCTCGTTAGCTTCAATATTATAATTAAAGCTTTCTTTTTCTTAACTATATGCAAATTGAAGCAGAGAGGAGAGCCTTGTGCTAATGGACAAGACCTATCTCACCTTCTAAGACATGAGAAGTAAATGAAAAGGTAGCTAGTCACGTTGTTATCCTTTGTATGAGCAGGTCAGTGTGAAAGATAGCAAAGATGCTAGAATATGTTACGGTGGAATGTATGACAAGGTAGTAGAAGAACAGTTATAGAGCATTTTCTAAAACTGTGAAAAGTGTCTTCGTTAAGTTTAGGGTCTGACAAGGAACCTGTGTGGAAGTATTTCTCAGACTACATTTGTTGTCTTACTAAAGTCATCTTTTGAAACAGAGCATAAAGACCTTGCCTTCACTAAATTTCCCCAAAGATTTTTCTTTTAAAATAAAAAAGAAAAATTACACTAATGAAAAATTCAACCCAGAATCTCCTTGGTGCAATTTCAGATTGTAATAAATGCACTTGGTTTTAATGTAGATAGTAAAGCTTTTGTAGTTCTATAAGATTTCAATTATAAGTTGACATTAAGTGGAATGTTAAAATTTGAGGAGGTTTTATCCCTTGAATGTTATGACCCAGGTGTTTGGCTGCTAGTAAGGAACTTACAAGGCAACTCAGGTGAAGGGTATTCAAGGATGTCTTTCAGCATTTCTTATCAAGATGCTTTTCCATGCAGAACAGGGAAAATAGAAAACTGCTCTAAAATATGGCCGCTGCTAATAGTTGTTACAGTAATCACAGCTGAAAGATGGGTGATGGACTTCATGACTATTTGCTGCTTCTATTTTATGATGATCAGATCTCTTTTCATTTATATTGTGGGAGGAACTTCACAAATTACTGTGTGGAGATACCCAGTTCACAAGAAATCATGTTAGGAAGCAAATTTATCTACACATATGCTATTCTGGTTAATTCATGCCACTGAGTGATTTTATTTTATTGTAATGTTGCCACTAAAATTCTCTTGCATGAGTTTTCACAGGTAGTGAGTTTTCATAGGTAGTCAGCTTTATGTCTTTATGGCAGCACAAGGCTATATATACATGGGTCACGCATCTTTTTAGAGGCAAAACACATAAAAAATACTTATCACTAGAATTACATAAAAGGAAATCAATGCTTAGCTTCTCCACTTATTTTCATTTATTTCCTCACATGTCTTATGTTTAATATGTCTTTGTTTGGCTTTGGTACTAGCTTTAAAAAAAGTTTATTGGAACATTTTTGCCATCTTATGCACATCACAAAATATGTCCCCTAATCCCCCTCTTTTACTTCTCCTGAGTAATTGTGTGGCTGATCTGTTCAAAAGGAATTTCCCAGGAACCAACAAAGTGCATTGACATGATATTTCACAGATGAACATACTAGAATTAGAACTATTTCATCTGTTGTAGTCTTACTGCAATCTACAGTCAGCTTGAAGTTATTAGCATTTTTAAAGCACCTTATTGACATCAAAAGAATCTTGTTTAAATCCTGGTAAATGTATTTAGTTCCTAATGACAACTTATTTCTCACCTTTTTATTTCAAAATCCAGTATAGTGTATGCCTGTTAAGGTCTGAAACTGGACTATTACCGTTTTGCTCAGGTAGTTCTTTTGTTGGGGAAGTGGATGGGGTCAGAAGGCTGGAAATCTGCATTGGTTTTGTTTATACATTTTCTCCAACTAAGTAGGAGATTTTAATCCGAATTCTTTCATGAAATAAATGGCTGACATTAATGTGTCTGCAACCTGTTTGTGCATCCCCGGCAAAGGAACAACACGAGTGTTTCTCCCCTGTAAAGGAAGCTTTGTAGCACTAAGGAACTCTAATCAGAAGTCAGGATAGTGACAGAGATTATTGAAGCCTCAGACTGTGTTAATTTATGGGGAAACTTTGAATAGAGCTGGTAAGATAGTGGAACATCCCCTGTCCATAGTTTACTTCAGCATGAAATTGAAATGAAGGATTTACCTTCCCAAAGATGCTTAACTCTCTTTTGGTATGTCAACATTAATCTATTCATCGGATATTTTCTGGTTTTACTAATTTTCTTCTACTGTGATGAACACTCTGATAAAGGTTTTGCCAAAAGAGTATAACATTCTCTGTTATCAATATCTATTATTGAAAGTATCTAAAAGTTCATACCGTTTCCTGTAGTTCATATGACAGAAAAATCTTCCATTGATGCTGTACAGTTGACTAGAATGGAAAATTGTGAAGAGAATTGATTCTGAGGGCAATCAGAAAAATAGGGTTCTCTGCTGCATTTAGAAAAGGAGTATTCTCTGAGAAAGTAATTCTATAAAGCAAGTACAATGTTGATTTGCTTTTTCTTGTGAAAAAAACCATGTTTTATGAAGGGAATTTTCTGTCCAGAAATACCTAAACGCCTTTGTCTTTCACTCTAAGTATAGGTTCACTGCAGTGTTGTTGTGCTGTTGTTGGTGCTTTCAATGTTGAGACTAAGTACTTTCACAGGAAATTTTCCCAATGATTCATTGTGGGCTTGTTCTTTTTGTTCTGCATAAGCCAATTGAATTTCCTAGCCTCGATGTCCTATCAGTCTGCACAAGAAGTACAGAACCAGGGAGAGCCAGTAAAGCTTCCACTGAAATGGAAACCGGTTTTCCTACCAATATGATAGATTTGAATAAAGAACACCAGAACAATGAACTATCCCTTCCTATTTGGTTTCAGAAAGTAACTTAATTTTATATTTCACTCGAATTAGTTCAGAACGTGGATTTTCACAGTTATTGCTGAAGTATTTTAGTCACACATTTTTCTCACCAATGGGTGAAGCTCCACCATTTAAGAGATCTACTGTGTGTGTAATACAAGGTGCATAAGCCTTGTCTCATCATTATGGCCAATTCCAACCTGTAGGAAGTTTTTAACCTTATTACACACGTGCACTTTAAGTTTTAGATTGTCCAACATGAAACCTGTATGTGCGAGCACCTCAACATACACATTATAGTTTTTCTAAAAGGTCTTCCAGGGACTTATACCAGGAACTTGCTTGACTTGATTTGAAGTCTGTGCTTAGACCCTTTACAGCCCCCATTTCTGTGCATAACAATTGCCCGGGTCAGGAAGAGAGAGCAGCAACAGCTATTCAGGTTTTTAGTACGTAAGTCTTTATGTGAAGTCCACACTTCAGCCCATAAATCTTTGTTCAGTGAAGTCTTAATGTCGTGAATTAGGTGTAAAAACTTTAGGAAGTAACTCCGTGCGCAATTAGGCAGCGAAGCCTGACAGGTGCCTAAAGATTTACGGGCTGGAGTGAAACCTCTAGGGAGATGTCAGACCTCTGAACAACCAAATGTTTCCATTAATCAGTCATGGTTAATCAAGGTATGGTTATCTTGAAACATGCAAAATGTATGGCAATAGATGAAAATTTGATATGAATCCCCAAAGAGATCTATTGTCATTTGTGTAGGTTCTAATACCTAGCTGAATCCCAAAGTCAGTGGCAAATTTTAAGAAGCCAGAATTCACACTCTCCTCAGTCACAATGAAACATCACACTTGGCATCATATCCACTGGTTACTGGTTTTCTTTTTTCATCTTTTTTTCATCTGAAATTATACCTGTGTCATGTAAGTTGAACAACAACAAACTTTAGCCTTCTGGAACCTAGCTGTACCTTTTCCATGCATAAACAAAAAGAGAGGTTTCAATAAAGCTGGAATGGCTCTGGAATAAAAGCAGTGTTTTATTTACTAACAAAGCAAGTAGTGCTACAGGCATCACTGAATGTTTTATAAGGAAAGTTAATCTGGAGGTTATGTGAATTTTAATGACCTGCATAGAAGGTCATAAACTGCTAAATGCTTTCTTCATTGGTTATCTAGTTGTTTTATGTAGATTATAAGAAATATTTGAATATTCTTAGAAGCAAAAATTATATGTACTGACAGGTCCCAAATATTTTCTTTTTAATTTTTGTTTTATTTTGATTGCTGGAAAGGTCGGAGGTTGGAGAATCATTTCTATTCATTAGCACTATCTCACAAAGATAATATCTGAATATTAAATAGCTTTTCACCCATTCTAAATTCTTGGTATACTAAACAGTTACTGAAGATTTCTAGAATCATTACATGCATCATAGAGATACTTAGCATCATAAAGTATATGGCTCTGAAAACGAATGGTGATATAGTTTGCAACTTTCCCAATTCAGTTTTAAAGTATTTCCTGAATTTCTTCGAAGGCTTTTTCACTTGTCTCAATAAAAAGTTTCCCACAGAGACCAGTAGATGTAACATCTGACCATTGAATATATACCTACTATAGTGAATTCAAATGCATATAGTCTCCCATCATTACTAGTTATTGATGAGCCTTAATTATATTTATCTCTCTCTCCCACCCCCTCTCAATCTACATGCGTTTTTAAACTGAAGAATCTCAGATACAGGAAAGAGCGAATGAATATATATATATATTTCTGTTAGTGCACTCTATACCCTGTCTTCTTAAAATGCCTTAAAAATAGAAATTTCACTCTTGCTCTACTTCAAATTTTCTATTGCTAATGCAAATAGACAGTTATAAATATTGTGTCCTTTGAATCATTAGTAAGTTTGGTTTTAGTGCTCGTCAGATGATCTTGTTAAAAGACTAAAGTCAAATTGTCCTTTTTGTGCTAGGCTTGTTTTCCATAAATTGCCAGAAAACAATTTATTCAGTCTGCCTTTCTTCCAGTAATTGATTAGGTGGATATTATTTATCGTACTGCTGCAAGCACATCTTTGCATAAATTGGATGTGCTTTATCATTCTGTGTTACATTGTATTTACAAATGCTCTATTTTCTGCTCATCATTGGTGACTTTATTCCATGGTAAACTCGTCTTCATTAGAACGGCTTAAGCATTAGTGTTCATTTATCAGCAAGGGAATTTGGAGAAAAGCCCCACCATGTTTTCTGTCTTTAGCAAATTCTTTTCTCCAACAAATATGCTTTCAAATCCTATAGCTGTTTTTCTCCATATGAAAATGCAATAAATAGGAAGAATGATTTGTTCTTAGCACCCTCACCCTGTAGGTATTTCTTTTAGCTGCTAATAAAGCTTGCAAGTGATTTCAGTTTTACTGTTTAAATAGAAGAGCCAAGACAGTAAGAAGGGGCAGCCTTCCTGGCATTTTCTGAAGTCTTTTATGACTCTGTTCGTCAGGTCATCCCTGTTAAGAGAAGTAAGCTCCCAGACTAGCAATTTATTTGGTTAAAGGAAGGGTTGACTGGATATCTGCTCTGTTTATTGTCTTTTTCCTAGTCATGAATGCTGCCCACACATGATGTTTCAGAATTTGACTGAGTCCAGGGAATGCATTCACAAGTGTGATTCATTTTCAGGCATGGCAAAACCTTTTCTCTTTATAGCTTTTTACTTCAGATCTAAGAAAGTATTTTTTCATTGCTTTAGTGAGATGTAATTACAGTAATTCATCTGCAGTCAAAAAATTTCAGGTTTGAAAATCTCATCTGTGATTGCACAGGCATAAATGTTATGTTAAAACATAAAAGCTGATATTAGTGTAAATAAGAGCTCAACTTCCTGTGGAGTGCGAGGCATTGCCTACTTGCACTGGAATTAGTGGGCTGTGAAAGTGCTCATAAATTCACAGACTCAAGCCCCAGAATGCCTATCTCAAATCATAGCCCTCCCCTGCTTCTTTTTGCATGATAATGGAGGACCCAGCTGCAATTCTTTTTGCTTGAGAAAGAGTTCGCAATGCCAGCACAATCCTTGTTCTTCAACCAATATGAAGAAGTCTAAGGAAAAATAATAAGAGAATTAACGTGTAATTCATTATGTTGAAACATTACTACTGTTTTCAGCTCTGTGACACCTCCTGTGTGGAAGCGGTGAGAAGGAAATGGACCTCCCTCACCTGATTATTCAAGCTTGATGTGCAAACACGCTTGTATGAGATAAGGAGGTCTCGGGTTTAGTACATCATCATAAGATAATGGAGTAGCTGTCCTGAGTACTATCCCTGAGCTTCTTCAGCAGAAATATCTTGTGACAAAATGGTAGAAAGCATGAGAATATTTCTTATGCTGTTGTTACTGAGTACAAGCTCATCATTGCTGTCCCCCCTCAGAGATACCTGTATTACTAGGCAGGGGGAGGAAAAGAGAATAAAACACTGCACAGTCCAGAGGGTAAGTATTCACACAACATATGGGACACCTGGATGATATAATCCTCATCTCATTAGGAAGAAGAGGAATTGAAGAAAGGCATGGTGCTTTATTATTATATACCACCTTATTTTGTTGTTGTTGTTACAATGGAGTAGATCTCTCAGGGTGTCTTTGCCTTTTTTGTTTATTATTTTTGCTTGAGTTCTTTGAGAATAAGAACCAGTGTCTGATGAATGTCTAGAGGAAATAGGCATCAATGTAGCAAGCGCTTATGTTATTTATCTACCTTTGAATAATGAGCCTTGAGTGGTAGTGTCTCCTCTGACATTTTCAACATTCAAATGAGTCACCACTGCTGCCTTTGGGGGTGTTAATTCAACACGTGCATTGCATATGGAAGTATTTTAAAATTCTTCTTTACAGGCCTTGATAATCACCTTGACAGTCTTGCTCATGCATGTGTGCAACTGGTTGTTAATATTGGCTTTTATTTGCAGCAGGTTTTTAGGAATCCACAATCATTTTGAAATCCTCTGAGGAGGGAAAACTTCAGAAACTAAACCAGCAAGTGTTTACAGGTCACCTTTAAAATAACAAGCAGAGTTGCAGAATGCATCTGCTTTTTATACAAATTTATATATAGGTATAGGCATTTATAATTTATAGGACATATTTGCATATATAAAGTATATGTATTTTGGTTTTCTTGGTATCATACAGGATGTCTACACATATGCTTCTCTTTATATGAAAGATATTTCTTTTGGTGGGTGCTCAGTTGCTCCTGTTGCCAGGCTCTGATAAGGTTTTTCTTGAACATTTCTCCTTTTCCTCTTTGCCATTTCAATTAGTTTCCCATTCCATAGAAAAATATACCTTATCTGATCTGAATATGGAACCCGTACAGTTAAATTCTGGTTTCTACAAACAATGATTGCTTGCTTGACTGCTTACAGAAGGAGAAACTATGAGAGGCCCAAGCAGAGCTGGAATGAATTAAGATTTAAATTTCAGCAGGCATTCACTGAAAGGTTTTTTTGATTCTTCTTTAAAGGTAGTCAGTTCTTTTGATGGTAAAGCATTCACCTAGCTCATGATTTGTAAAGGACTGTTTGGACTTTATTGCTAATTGTAAGTCACTGTGCAGGCACACCAGCCATACAAGGAAAAATTAAGTCCCAAACTATATGTCTTCTCTTTGCACCCCACTCCTCGTGGCTTGCTTTATTTCCCAAACCACAAACTCTAAAACAGAACAAATCAACTTAAACTGCTCAGTAATAATCACCTGAGGCCCTTCCAGCCTTAGCCAGCTGGGAGAAGACAGCAAGCAGCCTCATCTTATAAGATTTTTGTTCTTACCAACTTTCTTATTCCTTTCATAATACCATCAAAACCACCATTACCAGTCCAATAACCCCTCACATGCCAATATGGCTTTAGCCCATGACATAATGCTCTTTTGCAACAGCTACATATGCCAATTTACCGCATTTTCACATGTGACTCACATCCCAGAAAAAAAATGAGATCACTTTAAAAAGAATCAATACTTCAAAATAGAACCTTTCATAACCTGAAACTGCAAGGAATACTGTCGAAAAAGAAAGTAGGTACATGGGGAATTGCTGGGAAATAGTGACATCTGTAGTGACTTTTGTCTCGATTAATCAACAAGTTATAACATTCAAGTGGTTTTGAATAGCAGTAGGTTTTTGGTTTGTTTCTAAAGATAGCTAGTATATGTCTTTATAATAGTATATGTCTTTATAATACTATATGTCTTCATCTTACCTCACTAAAGGAGGAAAAAGTAATTTAAGATTTGATGTTCTATGGATATTAGAAAACAGGAGAAAATAATGGAAATTCATACATTTACGTATGTACATATATTTATAAATAGGATACTTTTGGTATATGCAGAATATTGAATATGAGCATAAGCACTTATTTGCGTGGATATGTGAGCTATTGATGATGTATTTTTGCAGAAAGCCAGGGAAAGCTTATTTTACCTGGAGCTTTGCTTTCTTCCTTGGAAGGAGTAACCTGGTGCAGTATTTTGAAAATGCTCAATGGATTATTTGAGTGGTTCTACAGAAGAGCTACACTGTCATTTAGATGGCAATACTCAGCTTGCACAAATCAAAATCACTTGAAGTTTTGTTTTCCCTCTGTATCATCTGAACAAATGTCACAGAGATTGGAACTTGTGCTACCACAACTGGTAGTCTAATTTCTCCCAACAAGCCACTTTCATTGAGCCAGGTCAGTACAGAACAAGTTTATGACAGTGTGCTAGCAAGCTAACTAGCCGATAGCTTTCAAGATAGGTAAACTGCAATGGGGGATTTGGGGATTTTGTACAACATGTAAAACCTGACACCGTTTTGCTTATCAGCAGAGGTTTAATTGAAACTTTAAGAGGTAAGAAAAACATAGACTAACAAAACTTCTTTAAGAAAACCCCTGAAAATGAAAATTTAAGGAAAGATTGTCAGATAGAAAATTTAAACCTGAAAAAAAAAGATTAAGAAAATGAATAAAACTGGCTGTACTTGAAAAATGACTAAGTCTTGTTAGCTTCCCCAAAAGGCAACTACCATATGGCCTTTACTGCCATAAACCATTAACTCATACATTTGGAGCCTAAACTCGGTTGAAGACATTGACAAAACTCTCACTGAATTAAATTGCATTTTTCATATCAATCTGAAATCTAGAAGGGGGTTAGTCCCCTTGGTTTCTCCCTCCCCTCACCTCACCTTTTTTGTCCTAATCTATGCAGCTGAGTTTTAAGTCCTGTTGAGAAATGCTTTCTGCAGTGTTTAACTGCAAATTAAATAGAGATGATGCGGCTCACCTGTGCCACCCAAAGTGAGGATGGAAGGAGAGAGCTCTGCAGCTGACACCACTTAGTGCAGCCTTTGAGCTTATTGATTGCTCTACACTCTTATAAAATGGTTCTGGGACCTGTGGACTGTAAAAAAAAAAAATGAAGGAAAAAAAAATATCTGGTCCTGCCCTTCTCTCCACCTCTCACTCAGGGGAAGGAAAGGAACTGTCTGCCATGCGATGTGTTTGGAGGAGGGGCAAGAAGATCAATTGGTATGTAACTACATTACTGTGCTAATCCTATTTGCAACATTTTCTATAAGCAGGTCTCCTAGGCACCGTGCTAGTTTAATAGGCATAATAACTTTTCATGGTATGTCATATAATATAGTATGTGAAATACAGCAAATGTCTGAGCTAATAATATAGCATATGAAATACTGCATATGCCTTAGATGGTGGCTTAGCAGGATCTGAGTCTCTGGTATGTTGGCTGTCACTAAATTTAACCTCTGTTGGAAATCTTGTCAAAGCAAAGCAATTGGAATTAAGTACTTTGAAAATAAGAGTGTGATCACTTAAGGGTAAGTGGCCTATTGATTTAAACAGGAGCATAGTTAGGTAGTGATGGCAGATTAAGGATGCATTTTGACAAAGCAAGAAGAAAAGTAGATAGGGAAGATAAGAAAATGTATTAAAATAAAATGTAAATCAGGCTTTCTCCTATTGTACTATTTTGCTTGTGAAGTCAGTGCTGTTAGCAAATTTTTACATGCCTCCTCTCTGCAAATTCAGTGCATGTTGTGTATCCACGCCCAAAGCCATACAGGTTTCAAAACTGGGCAGGAGGTGAGTGCATGATACATGAGAGCATGGTATTGCATTTCGCCTTTTTAGGGTTTCTGTCAGGTTTTGGAATCCAGCAGGATCAGGTGTCTGACAAAAGGGTAGAAGGTTTTGCAGGCTTCTGAACAGCAAGGAGTTCTCACGTGGATTTGTGTGGCAAGGACTGAATGTCTGGTGAACAGCTTGCTGCAGTTACAATTTTAATGAAAATTGAAAGCTTAAGTGCCACCGTTTTCCATATCACTTTTCCCCTAAAATGATTTATTGACCACTTATACATGATACATTCTGCTGTCATGAATAACACACTATGTATTTATTTTCATGAATAATAGTGACCATTTTAATTGATAGTTTCAGACAGAGGAGTAGATTTATTTCTACAATGAATAAAACTGCTCTCAATATACAGCCTGTATAAATTATTTCGGTATGTATTTCAGTTTTCCTTTTTGCAACCCAGTATGCTCCTAATCTTAACAAAAATCAATCAAATAAGATCTAATACATCACAAACCAGCAGCTTCTACAAAGTATACTTAGACATTTTTCTATAATGTTTTTAAAATTTGTGTTAAATGGTGTTGCCAGGAGTTTGCACTGAACCAAGGAGCTTTTGACTTGGCTGATAAATCTGTCTGTAAGATGTCTGTTTCATTCTCTGTTAGCTTATTTGTCTTTTACTGACACCCTACCTGTATACATATGACATCTCAATTACTTTAGTCAAATACAACAACTCAATTACATTGCCCTTTTTTAGGTAAAAATTTCAGATTCAGCTATGTTAATAATCAAATATTGATTCTTGTAATGTATAAGCTTGTATGGGCAAATGATGTATTCTGCATTCATTCATAAGTGTGACAGCAAACAGAATCAAGCCTATGAAGGATTCTCTTAGCGAAGAAGGTGGTCACAGTTCAGAACTGAAATCCCCATTACTTGCAAATTATCTCATTCTGATATTAATGTTCAAGTCAATACGTGCCGTGTGCCCACAAATACACCTCAATTGTACGCTGCAGAACTACAGATCTGTTAAAGGAATAAACCTGCATACATTCCTTAATCTAGTATAAAAATGCAAAGCTTGCTGTGAATTATTGCAAAATAGAATTAATATGTGACGGAGATGCACTAGCTGGCTTCATTAAAAAACAAGCAAATGAAATCCCAAACAGACAGACATTCCTGAACAAATTGCATTGCAAAGCATTGGCCCGAACATCTTCACAATATATTCACTCACCAGTAATTTTAGAGAGATAATATATATTCGTCTAAGTCAGGAATGATAGAGTTCTCTTCCTCTTTTTAATAAGGTTTTCCTTCTTGTAGCCTGACTAGAGTTTTCTAAGGCAATACTTCAATCCATATGTAAACATTTGCCTAAGGGATTTTGTTTCCATTCAGAAATCCTAGAAACATGCACCAGTATAGGAATGTTTTGACTGTGATGTTTTATTATTTTCCAGTATTCTGAGAGAATGGTGATTGGACCATTATCAGATATAATGGGTAAAGGATGGAAGAAAGGTATTGTGTTAAAGAAATTATCCAAATGTGAGCTCCTAGGAATGAATTTCACAGTGTGACATAGGTTTTGGCAAAGAGAGAGAGGTAAAATCCATGTAAGAGGAAAAAAATATTTTTGTGGGTGCCTTGTCTTGAGTAAGACACATCACCATCTACTACATCAGTTAATTAAAATCTGAATGGCAATAATATCTGGAGCCAAGTTCTACTTTATATTTCTATTCACAAAACACTCTGAGTTTTTCTTACTTGAAAGGCAATATTGTGGGTTAGAATATTAGTGATGTAATGCATAAGGATGTTTTAATCACAAGAGGTACGGCGTACAGATCTTGCATTCATGCCAGATGTACTGTATAATGGATGTACGGCAATTTAGTGCTTACTATACCTTATTTATGATGTTGTCTTTGCTTTTATATATATTTCCTTAGCTAAAGCTATGGTATTTGAAAGAAAATGGAAATATAGGACTGCAGAAGAATTTTAATGCTTTTATCTATGTCTGCATTAACATGCAATTCCTTTTCTCACCCTAAAATGAATAAGCTGTTTTCTTGAGAAAGCAAAGACAGGGCTTCTAGAAACTCTAGTTTTCTGTTTTATTTCAGCTATGAAATCAAGATATGTTTTAATAAAATATTGCAGTCAATTAAATTCAGCTGTTATGCTAGAGAAAAGACTGATGAAATTTGATCAAAAGACAACACTCACTGCAGGGAGGTGGGTAAAGCAATAAAGAGCTGAACCTAAAGCTACAGAGTTCTTTTTGTTAGGTAGCAGCAAAGTAATTTGCATTATTCATTTAACCCTGGGAAAAAAACCCAAACCACTAAAACCCCCAAACCAACACATGAATAGATTTAAAGGACTAGATGGAATCTAACTGGCAAACAAAGTAGAGGTAAAGTGAAGGAAGCAAAGAAAGCAAAATCAAATGTAACAATGCTACCTAGGTGAGTAAAAGAAATATAAAAGTGCTCTAGAAATATCTAGAGAGAATAGAAAGAGACCACTGAAAAGTAACAAAAGGACTGTATGAGTGAAGGCTCCAAGACGGATGAAAAATGTTCAAAACTCCTTTTTCTTCATTTTCAATATAAAGGAAAATGATGAAAGTGGAGAATATTATGTAGGAAGACAGAAAACTATTAGAAGCAATGGGCCCGAACTGAGCTTAACTTGCACACAAGGGTCCTATTTCCTGCCTTCTTTCTCGTGTTGAATAATGATTATATTGCAAGTGGCCCCCCAGCTACTCAACAAAACAGGAAAAAAAGGAAGTGCCAGATAGCATTGAGGTAACAGCTGGAGTAACAAAGTGTTAACGCAAGCACACTGCTCTGAGACCATCCTAAAGAATCTCTCACTAAAACATTCTTCTATAGAGATACGAAAATGTCACCTGAATTGAGTATCTGTGCAAATTAAGTCACGTTTTCTCTTAGTTAAAGTCCATCACATTTGAAATTGAAGGTGGCGGTTGTAGTGCATCATGTCTTTCATAGTGCTAACACCCTAGCTCTATGAAAAAAGGTGGAGAGCATGCTTTAAGATTTGAGAGCCAAACTAATCATAGTCCATGTCTTCACTTAGACACCATTTAGAATATACTTAAAATATATTGTTATTTAGAAGAGTAAATATATTGCAAGAGTATCTTATAACAATAATATAATATACTCAGTCTTCAGTCAGTTGAGGAACACGGATGGATAGACAGATGGTGTATATGATTGAAGTTCCTGTAAGGCTGCCAGAGTCTACTGCTCTCTGACCAGATTCTTTTTGATATTCCACACATGGAGTGTGGTGTTTCATATCAAATTTCCTTATCTGAAGATGTTTGACATTACATGGGTATTTTAAATTATCAGAAAAACCCAAAACATAGCAAAATCACAATACAAATGTAAGCGACATTTAACAAAACACAGCAATTGCAGTATGCAGTTCAATCTCAATGCCAAATTGATCCTCCTTACTGTCCTTACAATGCGCTTACTGTCACGATGCTGCATGTCCCCAGTCACTAGGAAGAAAGACTGGTATGAAGCAGCTCAGGCCCATGTTCACTGCAAAATTCTTGTTTTAAGTTGTTCAGTTTTATACAGTGTGTGTGACTGAGCCACCTATATGCTTTCCTCATGCTGGTTTAGCTAACTTAGGGAGGCATTCACATTCATGATGAACTTGAGGAGAAACATTTACACTGTCAGTTGATTCTTTCAATCTCTGATAGCTATTGACCTAGAACAAAGGCCACACTCTGGTCCCATTTGTATTGAGGTTTCCTTACAATGGTTGTGGTCAGTCACACTCTACACTACTTTGCTATTTTCACTGGTGCAATACCCTTGCCCATCTTGCCCAACACCCCCAGGTCCTTCTCCTCCAGGCAGTTTTCCAGCCAGGCTTCTCCTAGTCTGTAGCTGCACAGGGTTGTGCCTCAAGTGCAGGACCCGGCATTTGGCCTTGTTAAACCTCATACACAGGGTATTATTAAAATGAGAAATTGATAAAAGTGAAACCTAAATAAAACAATAAGCATTTACTGATTTTGATGTGTTTATACATAAAAATATTAGTGAAAGAGGCAAGTAGGTTAAAGGGGTTTACATACTTAAAAAAAACCCCAAACCTAGTTGGATTTCCTGTATTTATAGGTTGTACAATTTCATCAAATAAGCCCTGTAATAGGACTATTAAAATTTCTATCCCCATTTTGGTTACTGCAGACCGGGAGCAATCCATCTCATGTCCTCTGTGTTAACCAAAATAATCAGTCAGTCTAAAACGGATATTCCAGACCTTGGATAATACTTGTGGCTCTTTTTAAGCTTGTTCCAGTATGTCAACACACTTTCTAATTGGAGGATAAAGACTTTAAATTTGAGCAATGTAATTCGTCTTCAAAGGTAACAGACTAAAGAATTAGTACTAGTCAATAAATGAGGAAACATTTAAGAATGTCAGGCATGTGTTTTTCTGGAGGGGGATTGAAATTAGATACTGCTGGAGAAAGAGAGGAAAAAAAAGGAAAAAAAAAAAGAGAAATCTAGTATAATCTGCATTCTGATGTCTCCACAGAGAATTTGATATGTAACCCATGGTACCAAATAGGACTCTTCCAACTAACTAGAACAGCTTTGGTCAGGACATAAGTGGATCAGGAGATTTTATGCAAAGCTAGGGAAACAATTAAGGACTTTGCCAATCTCTGGTCAAACCAGAATTTTTCATTCTGTTTTTCACTTTTCCTGAAAACTCTGAAGACAGAAAACAAGAATGATGAAAGGATTAAGAGATAAATAATATGCGGGGAACCTGAAAGCGCTAGATGCATGCAGTTGAAAAAGAAGATGGCTTAAGAGATGTGCAACTTCTCTGTAAATTCCTTCCAGGAACTAATATATCATCCTACAGTTTCTCTGGGAATAAGCTCTCTTCAACTTATTAAAATGCAAGATATACAGAAAGGAAATAATGTTATGTGCGTTCTAATGCACAGCCACTGTCCTTTTTATGAGAAAATTCCACCCTTTCCTTCTTGTAATCTATTTCTCAGCTGGGTCACTTTCCTATTTTTTTTTCAACTCAGCTCAGAGCTTTGCAATTGAGTTCAGTAGGAGAGAAGTATTTGCAGGTTAAAAGGATTCGTTTCTTTAAACTCTGGGTGCCAGTTTTCCTATAGTATAGAAAGAAAAGAAGAATTTGTGTGATCTAGAGAATAATGAAGCGACTCTTCCTTGTCTCTGCCCTAATAAAGACTAGAGCTGAAATTTTGGTCACAATGAAGAGTATGACAGAATTCCCATTGAATTCAATAGTGTCTATTATTGAATTTTTCATTAGCATTTATCATTTTTCCCCCTCAGCAGTTCAAGAATGGCAAAATAGTCTGTGTAATTCATTGCACATGCAAAATATGCATATAGAGCTCTTGGCAGAACAAGTTATTGCATAATGTAAAAGCAACATAATTCATTTATGTAATTCCGTAAGGGATGGGGAGCATATGTGCATATATACATACTCACACACACCTCTTGTGGGTATCCAAATCTACAGGATGTCCTGGGGAGGAAAGAGCCTAAAGCCAGAAATCTAACATTGGATGTGCTGATGTGTTATTACTTATTTCCATGACATATGTATATATGCTCAAACGTTCAGTATTTTTATTCATCATAAAATATGTCTTCTTATTTCTTGTATTTATTTTTCTTGATTTTCCCATTAAGAGAGCAATTGAAATAATTTGTAGTTATTTATACAATCCCATATAAAAATTATTTTCAGCTGTTCATCTTGGGTATTAGGTGTATATATGTCTACCTATGCATACATAAATATATATAGATATTGATAGAAAATATAAATCCATCTTAAAGAACTAGAAATATTTGACAGTCTAGTTATTCAGTGACTGCTTTTAATTGTCTATGTAAAAGCACAAGGAAAGAGACCTGGATTATAGGTTTGCTAAATCTTAGAGCCAATCCTCAGGTCCTCAATCTTTTTTCAAAATATTGCACATGCCGTGTTTTTTCAGGAAGAATAATCAGCTAATAACTCTTTAGGAACCTAGTGGATACCACTTTCAAAACAATATTCTGCTGCATTTTTTTCTACTTTATTTTCTTTCAGGTGGCTATGTAATAGTTAAATACTCAAATCTCCTACTAACCCTCCCTAGCCTTTTGTCTATTATATCTCTGTAAGTGTAAAAATATCTACCTAATTGCAAAGGCTAATATACCTATTTTGGCTAAACTTCTTATGACAGCAGTCATTGAACTCTTGATGTTGACAACAAAATCCGTGTTGATAATATAGTAAAGCTTCATAACTAAGATAAAAACTACAGCAAGTTTAAGTACAATAACAACGAAAAAGAATTAATTCCTTCCTTATCTTTAACTACATTCATGATTTCTAGCTAAACTGGTGTTTTAACTTTCTTTAAATCAGTCAAAAAAAGCCTGTTGTTTTAATACTCCATGGTACTGAGCAAAGCTACGTTAGAAAAGTTTTACAGATGATAATATTGTAGCCTTTTTAAGGTTAAATGCTCCTAGTTCCAAAAAAGTAGCATCATATTTATGTAATTTGAAGTGTTTCCAGAAGTAATTCTCTCAGCGATTATTTAGTTCAGTTTTCACTGTATATCTTCTCATTCATAGATCTTAGCATTTCAACAGTTCTGTACTGTCATCTCCTGTCCTCACATCAATTCTTTTCTTCCTCCTTTCATGTTAACATGGTTTGAATCCAGTATGTTTTACTTGTTTTGAACAGGTGAGCTGGAAAATTGATGATGATGTCTTGGGCTTACATGTGGATTTCTACTGTTTTTGTGGAATAGATGGAAACTGAGGAGGAGACTGACTTCCTTTGAATAAAGGTAAAATAAAATTCACTACAAATATTTTAGAATTGCATCTGGCATAAGTGTTTTGTATGCATTTCTAAAGGATGTAAAGATAAATTGAATTTCTGATGCCAAAATAAAATGCAGTTAAATATGTAGATTCTGATTAGTACATGTTAATTCTATGAATGAAAAGTCTAAAGATGAGATTCAACCCCTCTTAACCCATTATATTCTGCAGGATTGAGGATTGTCTGTAGTAAACACCTCAAATTATACTTTAAGAAGTTGGTTATTTTGTAACTAATGATTTTGTTTAGTCTGAAAATAGGTAAGTTATATAATTTATGAGGCTTTAAAGTAAATTGGATACTTTAAATACGTTCATATCATTCCTGTTTGGACAGACATAGGACTTTATTTATGTATGCTGTAGAGGATCTTTAGTGATCTCCCTTTGCTCGGTTAAACTTCACTAAAGGTCTATCTTTTTTCTTTGTGCGCAACACTGGCTTGAGTGAAATAGTCTGAGTGTGTTATAAGGAGCTTATAGCAAAAATGCAAGCACTGGGGTGTCAGGAATGGAAATCAAGGATGTAGTAGAGATAAAGGTCAAATAGAAGCATCTCAGAGTTAATTTGTCACTGCCTTGTATGAGAAGTGTCCATGTATAAGGGCCTGCTAAACTTCTGCATTGCTTTCATTCCAGAAGCATAAATGGTTGTGTAATTACACAGCAGTCGTGCTCTTTTTTTCCCAGCATCCATCACTTTTCTCCAGTAGTTCCTCATTACCTCTCAGCTCACACACAACCTGGAGAAGGAGCTGTACCACATTCTCAAGCTTGCCTGGTGCATGTCTGCAGTAAATCCTGCAATCATTCCCCGCATGGCCCCTCACAGGTATGCCTCAGGGCATTCCATACAATTTTTTTGTTACCAAGAGTATAAAACAAGAAACATTACATCACTTAGATGTACAAAGTTAAGCAAAAGTGAAAACACTTCAGACAGTAGATATCTGATAACTAGATTATATTTGCAACAGTTAAATGAAATAAAAGAAAGCTGCAGGCAGGCAAAGAGAAGTCCAGACAATGCCTGACAAGTTCTGGCGATAGTGCTGTTAGCTTCACACAGAGCAGGTGGTTACACCACATGAACTGGCTGCAGGCTGTGCCGATGTTGGCTTGGAGTTGTAGCTCTTCACAACCCAACTTACCGAAGTGTCCAGCTGACAGAACCTCATAGGCTTTAGGCAGGGTACCAGCGCTTGGGAAGACCTCATACTGACCTTTAATTATATCTTAAAATAAAGTTGCTGACAGATTGCTGACCTTTGACTTGTATTCACGCACTTTGATTTAGAATGTGTTTAATGCTGTATTTTACTGATCTTCAAGTATGAAATACACTGTATAAAAATCTCAGCTGATATCCATGTAGAAAATTTTTAAAAGGTGAGTATTATTCAGCTGCTTTCCATCTACCTAGGGGCATGAACGTGAAGAATGCTTCAGACTACAGGATTTATTGATCCTAATGCAGCTGCCATATTCAATCAAGAAAGTTTGAAAGGAGTAAATAGGCATCTGCAGATTGATTCTCAGTAGCATACACTGCTAACCACTACATAATAATTACTTTCCAAATAAACAACTGATTAAGACTGGCATTCTTCACTCAAGGTGAATATTTCTGAACTCTTCAAGTGACATCACTAAAGGCAATGCAGGCACTATATACAGTAAGATAAAAATTGAAGGATGGGGCTGAATGAATATTTAAGTAACTGATCTATTGAAATATAAACACACATTTTGGAAAATAAAATACTTATCTAAGTATCAGGCTCTTGAAATGCACTAATGAAAGCTAAATGCACCAGTGCTGTTTATGATCTCTTTCTTCTAACAGGAAACTTAGTGGCAACAGATGACAGTGGTAGTTTAAGTTCTTTCTAACATTATAACCTGCCCTGAAATGTATTTTTATAGCTGGAAGTCTAAAATTTAGTTTTAGAACTGGAAGTCTCTTTTAAAAGTACTGTCATGTCCAACGCTCCTGCCCCAGGGAAGAGGGGGACACAGTTTGATAAAACGGAGTTCAGTGGAGTGAATTGAAGTGAAACAACACTAAATGGTTAATTTGAACTAATTTATTAATTTTGAGGCAGCTTGCAAATACCCAGTAGTCTATAAAATAGACTAGTAAAGTAACTATCGACTCATAGCAAAGGCAAAGATAAACATAAACATATATGTGTGTATATATATGCATACAAACACTATAATATGCTTCTCCAGAAACAGAAACACAGAGAGAAAGAGAGATCAGGGATCCCATGGTAAAATATGATGTTGAAATCCTTGACAACCAAATATGATGAAACTTGATGGACCAAATATGGCAGAAACTATGTCCATCCTTCCAACAATAGCATCTTGTGGGTTACCATCCTTACTCCCTGTCTTTCTAGACTTATTACTTCACATTTCAAGTAGCAGCAACTGTTAACAGCTTCGCCTATCTGAAGGTACATATGGGCTTCAGGAGAAAATTATATTCCAGAGAATATATCACCTATTTCACTCCTTTCATAGCTTAATGAACACGGGAAATGACACTGCCATTTACATAGATTCTGCAAGGGGTTTTCCGTAGATCTTTTTTGGATAAATGGAAAACTCTCTCTCTGGACTCATTAAAAGTAGGGCTGAATATTTTTCTCTCTGATGAAAAAGAAAAAGAGGTGGCATTATGAAAAAAAGGGAGATATCACAAAGGAAAAGATATCCAGGATATTTGGCTGAACACATTAAACTAAATATTGATTGCCTATAATGTGACATGGTAGCTTCACAAGAAAGGAAATTCAGTTGTCTATATGAACAGAACTCCACAGCAGCACAAAACTTCCTGAAACAGTAGGGTTCTTCAACTGATGGTAGTACTCTGCTGAAGGGAGAGTGTTACTTGAAATCTGAACAGAAGAAAACTCTTGAGGTAACTCCAGAGGGAATTTCATGTAGTAGAACTTGTCTCTGTTTTTCATGATTCTCTGGTACCTCTGAAATGTTATTATTATTTTTCACTGGAAACCAAAATTCATGTCAAAATGTTAATTTCATTGTTAAAATCAAGACAGACTGGCAAGTACCATCTGCATAATCATATAATTACACCATCACTTTTCTTTTTTGGGGTGGAAGTACTTGTTTGATTCAACTAATCATGTCAGTCCAAGGTTTAGAAGCTGTGTTAGTTTTAAGTGAGTCAAGTTTTGAATGGAAGGACAGGGGAAGTGGTTGCTTGGAAGAAGAGATATGCACATAGATGGAATGAACTAGAGATACACAAGAGGTCCATCACAGTTCGGACCACAAGGCAGTTTCCGTGGAGGGAGCACCATATCTGGTTCACGCTCTGTACCAATAAGATGATATTGAGATGTGTTTTATGAAGGCAGAAGAGATGTTCTGGTCTTCCAGAGGGTACAGCAGAGATGGGTACACAAAAGTGCAGTGCATCCAGCAGATATAGCTGTGGTTTCCATTTCTGTAATGGTGATGACATAAAAGGTAGTTGGCAGAAGATGCTGTTGCTTCACCTCTGATGGTAGTATGAGACTACCATTGAACTTATTTGCAGTTTCATGCCTATGGACAGCACGAATTACAGGAGAGAAAGAGATTTTAAACTGGTTGACTCCTCCAAACCAGTCCCAGTTAACAGGCCTGTGAAGACTCTTGGAAGAAAATATCATGGAAGATTTCTTAATTGTGGAGTTCTGCTGATTGTACTCCTGGCCACTGTGAATCTCACCAAGCTCTCCCTGGCCTTACCAAAGGATTTATTTATGTAAAACTAATGCACAGGGCTGATCACACATTCCAATTATAAGCTGCCTGCTGAGCCTTTCTGGCAAGGTTCCTGCAGACTGTGGCAAGTGTCTAGGAAGACACAGGTATTCAGTGGCACAATTCAACAGCTGGGGTAGGTTGACTCAGAGTTACCTTCACTTATCTGAATTAAGTCTTACTATAAAGTGCCCTGCACTAGCAAACACTCCTAACACAGCTGCTTCCATGCCCTGCCTGCACTGGCTCAACCCAGCAGGGTGGTCTACTTTGCCTGCCTGCCAGCAGCAGAACCTTGGGAAAGAAATAATTAAATAGGTGAAGTTGCTGGATGAAACAAACGTCAAAACCCTTTCACAGAATATTTAGTAATGAGACCCCTCACCAAGCCCCTGCCCTAGCCGCAGGCTCACCCTGCTAAGCGAGTAGTTTAGGTGAGCAGCATGTGCAGCTTTGAATGAGCTCCATTACTGGAAGAGCCCCACAGCTCTTTGTAAAGGAGGTATTCTGTGCAAGGTGAGAGCACTTACTGGCAAGCTCATACATTGCCCAAGGCCTCTCGGCTTGTGTGTGTTACACTAGGTACCCATTTTATTCTCTTAAAAATTAACGCTCAGGTGAAACTAGTAATTTTACAGCTGGTAATAGAGATATGGAGAGAAGTACTATATTATTTTCATGTGGCATGTATATTTTGTTTTGCTTCTTTCTTTCCTTTCAGTTGTCCTCCATAAGACCATCATAATAATAGTAGTAATAGATAACATGAAAAAGAAATAGAATCATAGAATAGTTAGGGCTGGAAGGAACCTTAAAGATCATCTAGTTCCAAACTCCCTGCCATGGGCCTGGACATCCCACTAGATCAGGTTACCCGCAGCCCATCCAACCTGGCCTTGAACACTTCCAGGGATGGAGCAGCCACAACTTCCCTGGGCAGACTGTTCCAGTGTCTCACAACTCTCATGGTGAATAAATTCTTCTTAATGACTAGTCTATATGTGCCCTTCTCCAGCTTATATCTATTCCCCCTTGTCCTATCACCGCAAGCTTTTATGACTAGTCCCTCTCCAGCTCTCTTGTAGGCTCTTTTCAGGTACTGGAAGGTCACTATAAGATCTCCTCGAAGCCTTCTCTTCTCCAGGCTAAACAAGCCCAACTCTCTCACCCTGTCCTCATAGGGAAGGTGCTCCAGCCCTTTGATCATCTTTGAAGCCTTCCTCTGGACCCGTTCCAACAGTTCCACATCCTTCTTATGTTGAGGATTCCAGAACTGGACACAGTACTCTAGATGAGGTCTCACAAGAGAGGAATAGAGGGGCAGAATCATTTCCCTCACCCTGCTAGCCACGTTTCTTTTGATGCAGCCCAGGATACAGTTGGCTGCCTGGGCTGCGAGTGCACATATTGAGCTTCTCATCGACTAGCACCCCCAAGTCCTTCTCTGCAGGACAGCTCTCAAATAGTTAAGTAAAACAATTTTTAAACAAATAAACCAAACAAACCAAAACCTTTCTGTTACAGAAATAACCTCAGACATGGCAAAATATGCAGATTTAATTTGCTTCATAGAAGGGGATGTTACCAGATGAGTGCTTCAATGGATGACCCACAGTGTATCTTTACTAAACAGCTGTTTGAAGATATGAGTAGCTAGATAGAAGCAGTTGTCCTCAAGATGGTCTAAATACCTCATGCTGTGTTCATTAAGGATATCACTCAGAGTACTGTGTTAGGATTCATGGGGTTCTCTGCTCAATTTGATCATCTTTAGAAGCTCTCAAGATCACAAGCCAGATTCATCAAAGCAAGGGATAAAAGAGGATTTTCCTTTGTACAGCTTGGATGTGGAGCTATTTTAAATTAAACAATATTTTAATAAATTTAGTTGTCATTTCGCTAGTAGTTTTGCATTTTGTAGTGGATGAATGACTGCTAAAATGAGTGTGATATCAAAAGCTATGTGCTTGTTTATATAAAATTTTCTATTTTATAGTGGAACTTTTGTACTATTATCTGGTAGAAAATGCTGTTAGTTTGTGACTGTGTTAATATAATAGTAATAGGGTGTCTTAATGCCAAGTATTTTCCATACATGAGGTAATTTACATAAGATGATAGATTGCTATTTGGGCTTTCAAACTAGTAAAAGGACAAGATTACTCTAATTACAGCTGGTTTTAGGATACTGTCATCTCACTTTACAACAACTTATGATTGTTTAGACCAAGGGAACTACAAATGTAAAGGAAAATCGTGACTGTCAAGGTTTTAATGGGGAAATGGTACAAATAATGAGATTTCAAGTTCGAGCATACTTGAAAATGTCAGGACTCAATAAAGCCTGGGAGTGTCTGCCCTTAAAAACAATGACATCTTTTTTGAAGCCTATTGTCTGGATGACATCTAGAGTTTATTATGGAAGATGATTAACTCATATGAGAGACAGCCTTTCTGGGAAAGTAAATTATATCAATTGAAAATATTTTATTCAGCATCATTAAGCTATTTTTATATATGGAATCACTCAATGGTTTATTTGGGGATTTGTAGTTCAGGTGTTTCCTTCTGCCATTTTCTTCAGAGACTATTCTGCCAGCTAAGCTATTTTTCTCTCTTCTTCTTCTTCCTTGGGCTACAGCGTGTTTTGGCATCCCCTAACAACACTAAATTATTAGAAATATTGTCTTGGACAACACAGTCCATGAAGGAGATTAGAGGCCTATGATTTATAGCATATATATATATATAGCGCATATATAGTAGATATTCTTTACATCTAGGAGACATGCTGTTTTTCCCATTATGAATAGAAATTCCAAACACTGTAAACTCTACACAGAAAGATATCTTACCTACCCCCTCCAAAAGTAATCTTTCGTTGAAAATTTCAGACAAAGATTATTTTATGGATTTTTTTTTTTTATTTGGCAAGAAGTAATATCAGGATTGATTCTTCTAAACCTGAGATGGAGAATCAAGTTAGAGTAGAACTGTTACAGGCACAGAAGATAAAAAAATAAAGAACAGTAAAGAAATAATTTAAAATTTCCCTTAAACTGCTTCTTACTACTGTATAATTAGACATATATTTACTAATTGCTGACTATTCCCAGGTTTAGTGGTGCTGAAATTACTGTCCAATATGTGAATAATATTAATGCTACATGAAAATCCTCTCTTAATGCTCAATTAACAGACATCTAATTAGATTTTTTTCAAGCAAGTGCAGCAAATATCAGGAACAAGCAATTAATTTAAATGCTTTCAGACAAATTGTTACCATTGAAGATATTTGTGTATCAGTTGACATGACCTTTGAGATGAATGTTCATTCACATGCACCGCTACTTCTGAAACACATAAATTATTCTGTTACAACTATCAGTTAAGTATATTTGTTCACAGAGATATCTCTAGGAATATATGCCTTTTAGCATTTTGAAGACAAAGTAGCAGGCTTTATGACCATCAGATGTAAACGTATGTGATGTTTCTCTAATTGAGAGAGAGCATTATTGTGGAAGAAAGATGGGAGAGCGAGATACGATTTTGCTTAAGATGGGTCAGTTCTGTCTAAGTCTACTTCTTTCTAGTAGCAAGGCTTAATCCACAACAAGAACTAGGCATGTAAATGGCATTAGCACCTTCATTCAATGCTTACAAGATTGTGAGAACATATGAAAGACCATATGGTGATAAATCAAAGAGCCTTCTTTTTTAGCAGCCATTCTCTGACAGAGATCACAGGTAGGTGCCTATGGAAGAGTATGCAAAACAATACTTTATATTTCAGTATCCAGCAACAAGTCATGGGGTGGAGGAAGGAATGGGGAAAGACAAGAAAGAAAACATGTAAGAAATGTCATCAGCAACTTTGTCTTTTGATAAACTAAAAGCAAGTGGAGATTTATTCTCTGGCAAACATGATGGTTATGGTAAACACTTTTTTCAACCTGCTTAGACAACTGATGGTCTGAAATCAAAACCTCATTGTAGGAATGCTAAAACAATTTAAGCAAAGAAAGAGGCCATGAAGAATACCAAATTTATAATAGATATCTTGATAATATAATGCCTTTAATAGAAGGCCTCAAGCTCTTTTCCTTAAACTCTGTACCTGTTGGTACTGAATAAACCTAGAAACAATGCCTGTTTTTAATTACCTCAAACCCCTTAATTCTGGCTTATCCTGGGCATTTTCTTGCTTTTGAGTCTCTGAATCATACCTTGAACATTAGTTTAACCACAAGGGTTTTTTTTACTTAATATGTGTACGCAAGGCATATAGTTCGCTACAATCTTAAAGTTCATCTGTTTACTGCCAAATAAACTTTATTTTAATATCCAGCTTACTGAACTTGGTATCTAGCTTTTGAATTAAGCACTGGTTTTATGGCTGCAACCTTTTAAAGGGGTAAATGTGCATTCCTGTTCCCTTTCTCACTATTTCTGTCATTTTTCTTTCTCGCATTAAGCAGAATTGCCTTCTGTAAAGAGTTTTGCTAGCATAACTTCCTTAGTGTCTGCTTTATTGCATAGCATGGAAAGGCCTCATTTACATAGATGAAGTAAATTTCCTTTCTTTATTTGCTTTTGAAACCATTGGGAGTTATGTCCATATACCTGATGACATTATTCAATTATTAGATATTAAAGCAAAGAGTCGTGGGAGAAACAACAAACACACATAATGAAATTATGAGGCTTCTTAGAGAATTCACAGCAGCCATTTTTAGCAACTGAGCGATATTGAAGAGATTGTTCTTCAGAGGCTATGGACAATTTACAGCTGGAGCATAAAGGGACTAGGTAAAAACTATTCTGTTCATCTCAGCCTCTGCCTAGCCAGGAATTCCCATGTTTTCTTCGAATACCTGAGTAGTTCATCCGCACTCCATGCCAAAGCTCAGCAGAAAGCGGCTGTTTAATGGCAGTAGTAACCAGTGAGAGTTTGGAGCAAATATTTCCTGGCTATGAGCTGATGACAACACAGCACGCAAAAATATCATGGAGCTTTGGTAAATGTATTACCAAATACATTTTGCATGTACCAAATACCTTCTAAAACTTCCTGAAATCTATGGAAATATCACAGTGAGCGTATACTCCTCAGGCAGGTGAAGGCAAAATGATGGGGATTCCTTTTCTTGAAAACTGAATTAAAAGCCGCAATGTGTTACTCCTAGAATGAAAGCTTGGAGCTAGCACAGGCAGCACAAATGCTAAACAAGAGTCACAGTACCTCAGTCTCCCCTGTACCTTAGTCTCAGTCTGTTTTTCTGTCAAGTTTGGAGAAAACACCAAGAGATGAAAAGGGGTAGAGAAAGCAGATCCCTGGCTTTCAGTTTCAGAACAGGATATGTAGCCCTGAATTTGAAAGGAGTATGGGGTTGTTATACCTGCATGGTGGGATCTGGGTGGGCTTTGTCTCAGTTACTATCAGTCCACTGGCTGCAGCATTATCTTCTCTAGAAGCGTCTTCTTAGGTCTTCTCTTGTTCTTCTCTTCTCCATCTATTAGAGATGCGTGTATAAAAAACCAATGAGTTCAAGGAAATAAAACAAAGGTTTGTTGTGTGACTAGGAGGCATAAATTTTGCTACCATTTGTTACTACTTTTGACTATCATGTGTCTTCTCCTTTAATAGTCAGAAACCACAAAATTAGTGAAAACAGGGGATGCAATTTTCATCTCAGGACAAGTGCTGTTCCTCCTCTTCAGCTTAAATTGAATTTTAAGTCATGGGGGGTATGAATTTATGCTCTAATTTTGTATTAATTGCTTCTCACTTATATGTGGAATACAGTAGCTGTCTTCAACCTGTGCTGCACTAAGCTTGACTAGTGGTTCTAGTAGTGGGTTGAAGCAAAACAAAATGAAATGTTCTTCTGAGAAAAACAGCATGTGAGCTCCAGTTTCTCACTAAAGCTGAAGTGTAATTCGGTTTTCTGGGATATACAACACCATCTGTTTACACATGTCATCATGGACACTGTCTAATGTTTCAACCAAGTTTTGGGTGCATTTCTCCTTTCCCAGTTTGCTCTTTGAGCTATGCTGCCTCTCTTGTCTGTCTCTCTCATAAAGATTTTAATACAAAATGCTGACACATGGAATATCTTTAGAGGAGACTAATCAGACATGAAAAGGAGTATGGCAACAGATATAGATGGATCCATCTATAGCTATTGCTGTTACACTAATTTTAATAGGTGTTTAGTGTGTTCAAAGATCCCATCATTAGAAAGTCTAGGTTAGGTGTTTTTAATTTTTTTTTCCTGTTCCCCAAGTAAACTGTGAAGGAAGGCTGCAAATTGTTTGTATAATGGAAACTGCTAGCTGTTCCTCTAGGAAAGGAAGATCTTGTAACTTGAATGAAAGTCAGAAGAGAGTAAAAGCTAATGACAGGACAAAACATTCAAAGACAGAAGGGGAATCACTGCAAGCACAGCACAGAACTACAGGTAGAGATTATCTGGGTACAAGGAATTCATCAAAGAGAGATGACAGGCAAAATGGCAAGGGGTATTTTCTGCATGTTGCTACTTACAGAAAATACAGAATTATTACTTGTACCATTATTTGTGGTTCATATTTCCTAGATGCTGAAAGATGTTAAGACTAGATTACAAAGGCAAAGGCCATAGGGGAAGTTGATTGAACATGTATTTCTGTGAGGAAAGCCTACAGATTTGTTCCTTTTTCTTGACTAGCTTTTGTGTGTCATCTGGTGATTTCCAGCAGAAATTTTTCTGTATTTGGGGCAATTACATGGGTTTTTCCCTGTATAAATTTCGTATGATTAATAAGGTCTAAATGAAAGCTGTAACCTGAGTTGGGAATCTTCTCAAAATTTTCTTTTCCAGACTGCCTATTTTCCTGTGTTTTGTAGAAGCCTAATTATTTTCAGGACTTTATATCAAATTCTGTGATAACAGATAGACTGATATATATGTGAACAAAATTATATTGGCAGCATGATACAATATAAACTTTGTTTCTGCAGGAAACAAAGAATCAATCTCATATGTTACAAATACACTAAACAAACTACTGATCGCTGACCCCCAAACATGCTTTTAATGTTAAAAAAATAGTATATATAAAAATATAAAGTAGTATGTATGTATATATATATGAAATTTATTCTTATTATGGAAGCTTATTTATGCATTTTCTAATGGACAGCTAATCATATGAGTTCCATGTAACAACTTATTCCTTCTCGCAATGTTTGCATTTTTCTGTGCTTTCTTTTGTGCTGCTCTCTTACTTAAATTATTGACAGATGCTCTCTGATCTCTCTTCTGGTCTTCCTCCACAGCCTAAGGGCTTTTGGTTATTGACCCAAACTTGGTAGCTCTGGAAACTGCAGTTTCTTTCATTTATGTGATGATGCTGCTTAAATAGTCCTGTTGCTGCCAGAGACAGCTTTTATTGCCTGATGGGTCAAGTATTTAGATCATCATGGTTATGAAAACACATTGTAAAATGGCTCGACAAGTAGCTCATATTTGCTCTGACTGGACTGTAATATGCAGAATGCCAAAGTACCTCGTCTTCCTCATGAGGCTATTTATTTTGCTCCATAAAATATTGAGAAGCACAAAGGATTCTGCCAAAAGCAACTCTTCTCTTCTCCTAAGGGGTCCTTCTGGATTTCTTATAAAGACTGTGGATAGACTTAGGTTGAAATCGGTGGGTCAAGCCCAAATAAACAGCAATGCAGTAGAGGAATGAAAACTTATTTTCCCTTAAGGCATCTTGAAAGAGGTATTTTTCAAGAACAAAAGACATGAGTTAGACACATAATATTTAGTGCCTTGATTATCAAAGGCTTGTGATCAGAGGAAATATGATTAGGTAAGCATGAATTGAGGAAACCACCTCAGAAAAAGACCACAGTAAAAAAAGATCTATTGAAACAACACTTTATGGACATTTGCAGTATGCACTTATGGCACTATATCAATAAGAAAATAACCTAGTAGGAGCAGTCTCTCATTTGCAAGAAATATAGAAACAGTGTTCTAAAGAGACTTGTGTGTATAATAAAAGATAACATGTGATGGCACACAATATATTGAACAGGAAGGCAGAAAATAAATCTTCTTACCGTTATTTTACTTTTCAGCATTCATCTGCACATTTCTCAGTATTATTAAAATGGAGTATCAAATTATATTTATTTCTCTACAAGCCAGCTGGACTGGTTGGTAATGAAGTGCATGTCTACTTCTTTTCCCAATTGTTCCTACAAACAACGTGAGAGAGATTTGTGAGTATGTCTGATGTATTTAGCATCTGGGCTCCAGTGGTCTGACTGGGCCTTCTGGGTCTCTGGAAGGACAGACACCACAGCAATAGAAAAGCCCAGCAGGTGACCAGGGGCAGAGTTTCTTTTCTTCTGCCTGATGGTGTAGTCAGCTGGCCAAGGCACTGCTAATAGGGCTGGGACTCTTCACATCTGTTTTTAGGGGAAGATTTGTGAATGACACTCTGTATGCAGTTACGTTTCTCTCTTGGTTTTATTATCTCAAGGTTAAAACTCACAGCTGTAATTTCCATGTTGCGCAGGAACTACTGAAAGCTCCTGGTATGTGTCATACATCAAGAGGGACAGGCTTACACTCCAGGGAAACCTGGAAGGCAGAATCATCTACTGCATCCTAGGGGCCCTTCTAAGTTCTCAGTGAAAGTGGTATTTTTACTTTCAATGTACTATCAGGATCTTAGAAAGACAGATTATTTTCTGAAGTGTGAGGTCTTTTTATCTTCTAAATATTTGTTTCAATATAGCAAGTGTGTGATAGAGAATAACATGGGCTTTGATTAAGCATTAAGGACAGGGTCAGAATCACTTCCCTTGTCTTGCTGGCCATGCTGGTTTTGATACAGACCAAGATGCCATTGGCCTTCTTGGCCACCAGTACGCACTGCTGACTAGTATTCTGTTGACTCTCAACCAGCACCCCTGGGTCCTTCTCTGCCAGGAAGCTTTCCAGCCACTCTTCCTCAAGCTGTAGTGCTTCATGGGGTTGTTGTGTCCCAAGTGCAGGACTCAGCTCTTGGCCTTGCTGAATCTCAGACCATTGGTCTCAGCCCACCAATCCAGCCTGTTCAGATCCCTCTGTAGAGCCTCTCTACCCTCAAGTAAATTGACACTTCCTCCCAGCTTAGTGTTATCCATGAACTTACTAAGAGTACATTCAATCTCTCATTTAGATCATTGATAAAGAACAGAACTGGACCCAATATTGAGACCTAGGGAACATCACTTGTGACTGGCTTCCAGCTGGATTTAATTCCATTTATCACCACTCTTTGGGCTGGGCCATCCATCCAGATTTAACCCAGCAAAGGGTGTGCCTGTCCAGGCCAATGGCAGCCAGTTTCCCAAGTAGAATACTGTGAGAAACGGTACAGCTGTAGGAAAACTCCACCAGTTTCTGGAGGCATAAATCAAGTTCCCGGATATGTAGACAGCGTGACAGCTCTAAACCAGAAGACAAGGCTATTCTGTGTCTACATTACCTTGAATTTAAAGGGGACGGCACAAGAAAGAGAGAAGTAAATTCCTCATTTGAGGCATCCTGCTGTCTGTGGGAAGGATCAAGAGCTGCATCTCAAAAGGGGAGTGGAAGAAACCCCCAGTGCCAGGGTGACAGCTGTTTGAATACTGCTTGGTCAGTCTTTGAAAACCTAAAAGCATGCTAGATAAACTTATATGTGCTACTGGAACCATTATGCTGATTTTGTTGACCTACTATTTCCCATCCTTAAATTCTATAAATAAGATTATGTACAGCCCAGTTTTAAAGTCTCAAATTTCAGCTTTTTAAAGAAAAAACTTGATTTGAAAATGGGATTAAAATTTTCTTTTAATGGATGAAAGCTGTCTTATTTCACGCTTGACCTTACAGAAGACCAATTGTGGTTTGTTTTTTTTTTTTTCAAACTAACAGTAATAATAATTAATAACACATCTCTTCAGGCAGAAAACATGCGTGGAATATCTTTATGATAAACATTTAGAATGTTATTAGCATGGTAAACCAGGGGAATATGACTTAAGTATTTTCAGCCTTGACATAATTAGTGCTATTGGATACATCCTACTGTTGCAGCTGTCTTTGTGTTTCTTCATATCTACAGGCTTATAAGACATAACAATTCCTTAGTCATATAAATATGTATACATATTATATATACTTTTTGCGCATACTACATTTTAAATATTACAAATTCTTCCCTAAGTTTATGTGCCTCACTGCATACCAAAATAACTCTCTTTTTATCATACTTTTCCACAAGTGCACAATTTCCAAGGTGAAGTAGGTGAAAATATTAATGTTAAACAACCTCTCAAGAAATCTTTATCTGTTTTTATCACTTACAAAGTAGAAGATTTAAATTTCACCCTAAACTGACACATAAACATCATTATTTACAACGACATTAAAGAGAAGTAGTAGAGAAACCTCTATAATGTTTTTCAATGATATGGTGTATAGTTTAACAACAGAATAATAATCTGAAACCAGGAACTATATTAGTAGACATAAAACTGTTGATTCCCTTCTAAAGCTGCTGTTAATGTATGTAAAGCATAACAAGAAAAGCTCTTCTGAAAAAAAAAAATAGATCCTTCAGCAAGCACTGAGAAATTTCTTATAGGTACCTATGTCAGTAAACGTTACTCTTTCAGAATAAATTAATTGTTTTTCCACTTCTAGTAAACAATTACAGAAGTTTACACTCACAAAATTTGTTTTGTTGTTCAGTTTCTGCCTGGAAAGCTGTGGTTTGTTTTTCTCTTTCTTAATGATCAAACTTTAAACATTTTTAAATCATGTAAGTGAGAAAGAATCAAGCCTATACTTATCTTTTCAAATACAGAGCTGCAGTGTTATACCTACCAGCAATACCACTGAAGTCAACAGAAAATTTATGGAACAAGAACAAGATTGATCCCTACTAGAGAAGGTAACAAAACTCGTCTTAGCAAAGAAATTTTTACCATAGCAGAAATAGCCATTTTACTGCATGTTTCTCAGTTGTCTTTATATTTTCCTAAACTAATTTTCTTTATCATCATCCACTTAACCTCCAGAGTTTTGTCTGCTGATTCTGCTGTCACATTTGACCTCATCTTACCCAGTTCAAGTATTCTTTTGCTTTCCGTTACTAAAGAGGTTGGTTCAGGACATTCATCATATCCTCAAACACCATTGAAATCACACATTAAAAGATGTGGATGTACATAACTACCAATTTCATCAAGAATCAGAAACATATATGAATCAGATGTAGGGGGCTAAAGAGATGGATTTTGGTCTTCCCAATCTCCAAAGCAGATATTCCTGCATAAAATTCAGACCACCATACACCTTGCTGCTTAGTGAGTGGTGCAACTCTTCAATCATTACTGAGGTTTGTACACACAATATCTTGATTGCAAGTTTAGTAATTACTTTTGAAAGTTAATTTTATACAGCACATATAAATGTTATATTTTAGCACAGACATTGCAGTGAGAGAAATAGCTAATTTTTCAAGTACCAGTTTGGAAGTACAGTATTGGCAGTTATAGAAATCTTGTTTTGATTTGTAAAGTGAAAAACTTGCTGTGGTCATCACTGAGAGAGGATAAATGTGGTAAACTACGATGTCATTTATATACTGTCACTTCTCTGACCATACCCACACATTAAAAATGAGACTTCATGATAAAGAACATCCAAAGTATTACATGAAGTGAAACATCTACAAAAGATTACCCGGAAAAATTGACTTTATTAGAAAGATATGTGCTTTGATAAGCATTAATGAACTGTACATGAAAGGTATAGATTTCAAAGAAATGATAGAAATCACAGTGCTGGGGGAATGTAATAACGTGTTTTTTTGCCACACACACTCCCCACTTAGTACAAAATGAATGACTTCTATGGCTAGAAACTGTTATTTTAAGATTATTATTTTTGAAGTGCTATTAATTATTCCTATTAAATTTATTTTACTGTGGACACAAGCAAACAAACTGCTTCATTCTTTTTTTTGGTCGTATTTTGCTCCCTAGGCTCTGAAACCTGCAATACAGATACATTACAGCATCCCCAGAGTGCCAAGTTAAATGAGTCTTCCCATAAACCTGTACCGTTTGATTAATCAGTTTTCTTAATAATCACTATGAATGCAATGTTAGAAAACAAGCAGTCTCAGAACACTGAATTAAATTTGCCTCTCTGAGGGCATGAAAGTGATGGTTCATATTGCTAAGAAAGCATTTGCTCTCAAAAAAACCTGATATTTTTCTGTCCTTCCTTTTATCTTTTCCACTCAATGGCAAAATTTAAATATATCTGCATCTGCAGCCCTTTGTGAAGAAATACTTCACAAAAAAATGTTACTGGACCACAAAAAAACCCCCTTCCTTTTCAGTTCATGTATCACACAGATCAACTAATATTTCCCCCATTTTTAATTCAAAACCCTTGACCCATTTCCTTCATGTTTCTTGGCCTCTTCTCTTACTTACTTCTCCCTTCCATGGTTTTTCTGCAATGGCTATCCACAATGTTTTTACCATCACTGACAATTCTAAAGGATTCACGTGAGTTTCAAGTCTTCTTGTCGTTGCCCTGAAAGCCATGAAGCAATTTACCCATGTGCTAAATCTGACTGCATTTTAAGTCAGTACATGGTGTTACTGACCTCCAAATGTGCCTCTGCGGCTTTGTAGAAAAGAAGAAGGAACATTCCCAGGGGCCGATGCCCTTATTCCAAAGTTCAGCAGCTTCAGTATGAGCAAAATAAAAGCCTTCGGTGAATTCGCTACAGAAACATTTCTGAACTCCTCAAACCTTATGGCAAAGGCAAAAAAAGGATTATAACACTGAAATGCAAAGCTTAAGGAAACAGCTATTGTCTCTGAAGACAGAATCTGACAAATGAATTAGTGAAACATATAGTTATCTCCATTTGGCTTTAAGGTGAGTTCTTCATGCCTTTTAGGTAATACATTTTCTTAATTTCCGTCTAGCCGGAAGGCTGATCTGATATAATAACACTTCTAGCAAAAGGGAAAATAATTATTTTCCCCTTCTGTTACTCCTTTTTTCTTTCTCTCCTGCTTTGGGCTCTACCATTCTGTCACCCTCCCTCAAACTGGTTGGACTGTACAGCTGAGCCACTGAATCAGCTCACCAAACCATAAAAAATCCTAATTCAGCAGTAGAAGCGAATCACTTCCACGTGAAGCCAGTAAGGAAAGACTAGCTATATCAGTGTGAGAGATTTGCTTTCGTTCTTCTCACTTTTATTTAATTTCATATATATATATATATGTGTACATAAGGTTAAAGCATTTCCTGTATCATATTTACTTGTCGTTGATCAGCCATCTCATGTATGATTTCTCCCTTTTTTCTGGGAATAGTTTACATTTAACAAATCTTTAGGCCGCTCTACAGAAATCTAACAGCTGCAGGATTCAGTTGAAACAAGCAACCAGAAGCCTAGGATTTGTGAGGAGTCTTGAAGGTGGATACGTTAACCATGGCAGAAAAGCCTATTTCAGAACAAAAAGTTCTCTTCATGTCCTCTTTTGCTTTTGCTTTATGGAGATTTTGGTAACTATCAGATAATCTAGCTAAATTCCAGTGACTCTGCTATTAAGCATATAATATAAAAATGCTTTAATTAATCCTGTTAATTTCAGTGAAACTGTTACTGTAACAAAGCTGTTTAGCTGCCCCTCTAGTCTGACTTTGCAGGAAATGGGCACTTTGTTACACAGTTTTTGAATAGTGGATGTTCATAACAAAACCAAATACTGACAGACAAAAGAAATAGAGGAACAGCCTGTTATGTGAATAAAAACAGAAGGGGTAAGTTCCTGCTGATCATATTTACTGTTTGTGTGCTGCTTATTTGCATAAATGATTTTCATGGCAGGCATCAAAGAGCATGTGAAATTCAGGCTCAGATTGCCAACCTTTTATTTCTCTAACATGCAGTATAATTCATATGACTGTTGGTTTTAATTCCTTGGTGCTGGCCACTCAGATATACAGTGAACAATAAGAAAAAAACCCTACTGACACAATTCATCAGGAGTGTTACTGTGGTAGTAGAAGAGTTTGTTTATTTGTTTATTTGTTGTTGTTATCAGTTAAATACAATGAGAAATCTTTAGACATAAAGGAGAAGGAAAACCCACAGTCTCATTTAATGGCTGATTTCTGTTACTGTGCAGAAAACTTTTAAAATAACTACTCTTGTATTTTTTAATTTTTTCTCATGAAACCTTGCGTATCCATGATAGAAATAAAACAAACCAATAAACTTCATAGGGTTTAGCTGACGGGAAAGATTCTGAAATGCCATAGACCACTCATGAAAGAGTATGCCAAAATGTAGTCACAGGTGTTTGAATAGTTTACTATTGATTATATATTTGAATGGTGTACTATTGAATAGTAGCCTTGAGGTTACTTCAAGAAGTCTCATTTATCATTCTAAGGATTGCGAGTCCACACCAAGTTGTTTCTTCTTTTTTTTTTGGGTGTACTAAGGTCTCAAAATAATTGACAATTGGTAAGAATAGATTTAGAACGTTATCATTTTATTATTGACATCTTTTCTGTGTGCCTTGTAATCTTGTAGGATGTAAGTCTCAATTTCAATTTACTTCAGTTCTGAAAGCAATTCTACACAGCAAAATAGTTGGAAACACTGGTTAAAAATGCTGTAATTTGGTAAAGATGATCAGATTGTTATTGTTTATTGAAGGGACAGATTACAGAGACAGATACTCCTCTTCCCTCATTTCTGCTAAATCAAATGAGCAGGCGTCGGTTCACATGTTCTCTATCTCCTCCTCTCTCATTGCAACATAACAAGAAGTAAACTACTAGGCTGTAGCAGAATGGCTAAAATGAGAAAATCCCAGATCCTAATGGAAGTCAGATAAAAAAAGAATACTCTGATAATTTACACTGGGATAAAATGTTTGTATTCCCTAAAAGTACTATTCATAGGAAGAAATAAAAATTGATTTTTGACTAATTTCAAAAGGGAGAAGAAGAACCTTTATTGTGCAATTTATTCCATCTGAAAATGTCTATGTAGGATGGTTCAGAGGAAAAGCAGAAGCAAGTATTAATCACTTCCAGATGGCCACAGTTTGGAAAGAGATGCTAGTTCTCTTACTTAGATGACTAAATACAGGTTTCAAGCTTAAATGTAGCAGTATCTTATACACCTTTTCAGCATTACTGTTTTTGCATTTCTCAGAATTATTATTTACTTAGTTCTGAAGGCAGGAAGTGCAACAGGAGGAAAAGAGTTCAATCTAGTATTTTTACTTTTATTGTGAGATGTGACTTGTGTTGGATGGATTGACAGCAGAAAGGGAGAGATTAGTGCATGAAATGGGTGGAAAGTTCTGAATGATCTCATATACACTCCCTTTAAACGTCAGGCAAGTCAGCAGAGACTGATTTTCCTGCTAGGAATTAGCCATAAACCATTCAGACATGAATAGTAATTTGAATGTAATTGTCCCTTGATTACTGGCGTTCCAAACTTTTTTTGATGTTTTTTCAAGTGGTCCAAAATGAGGATATTTGCATTTTCTATTTTATTTGTTTTTAAATAAACCTGATTTGTTAAGTTTAATTGCATATAGAAAACTCACAGTTTAGAAAAAGCCAGATTTAAGATTGCTTTTGCCCAATTTGAATGATCTGCAGACAGATTTTCATAAGCTATTGCTTTATTTTTTTCACACCCCAACTTTTATTAGTCTTAGTTGAAGCAGTGACTATGCTGCATTTTTGCAAATGAAAACTTTGCTGTGACAAGATAAGTACTCAGAAAATGAGGAACATCTTTCCTCTCAAGTCTGCTTTAAGTGACTTGCTGTGAATCATAAGGTACTCTTGTGACAGATGATGATATAAAATACATTTTTTAGGTTGGCATTACATTGCCTTAACTGTAGGAATAAAGCCCATTGAAAAACTGATTGCTGTTTCAGTCCCGGTATAAAACTGAAATTATAAACTTGAATGATGAATTGCTGAGGAGCTCAGAACAAAAGATTTCAACTACATCAGAAGGAAAAAGTACTCTCTGAATTTATTATCCAAGTCTCCCATAAAGTTAATGATCTTACAAGAAACATTTTTTGTCAAATAAACAATTTTTGTGCAAAGCAATTCTACCCAATAATTTTAAGTAGTTCAGCTTTTTAGTTCTCTTGAGTCCCACAGTTATTAATTTTATAGCTTCCAATATCTGAAAAAATAAGATGAAGGACTTGAAGATAATATGACTAAGTTGACATCCGCAACAATTTTCTGGGCAGTGGCCATTTTGTTCACTGTCTGTACATAAAAATGCAGGTTAGGATCATATAATTAAAGTTTTCTTTATAATGCCTATGTAAAAGGACATATGAGTTCTTCTTCTTTATAATGCCTGTGTTAACTGAGTTAATATTAAACAGTTGGTTTATTTATGGTATTTCCTGAGTTTTACTTTTTCAGCATTAGTATCTTAATACAGGTTCTGTCTCCTTTGAAATGGTTAAATAAATATTATTTTTCCTCTTCTCTCTGAAAGTAAAGAACTGATGTATTCGTGAGGAATTATTAGTAAGATGGTAATAAGTGTAATTCCATAATACAAAGAAATTATAGGCTTTTATAATGACACTTTTGTACTATTGATCACAATTAATAATGAATATTTCTTGAACAAGGTAAACTTGATAAGCTCACTGACACACAGTAACGGCTTAAAATATGTTACAAGTAATGTATGACAATTGCATTGCCATTGATATATTAATATATCATCACAAATGTTCCTACAGATTCTCATTTGAACTAGATAATGAGCAATGTGGTAGACAGTAAGAAATTTTAATTAACTAGGCTGAATTAAGAACAATTGACTGACTTGGACTTTGTCGCTAACACTTACATTTAGCCACTGCTATACTACTATGGATTCAAAAGTCAGGATTACATGGAAGAGTAGAAATAACTCTGGTGCCGGCAATATATATGAGCAGATAAAGGGAAAATTTAAGTTTAAATTTTAAGTAAAAGTCATTAATCAGGCAATACTCTTTCTGACTTGTATAGGAGGTTTTCTTGAGTAATTTATTTCTTGTTAATGTAAATAGGTCAACTCCAGTTTTCTCTCCAGAACTTCATGGATCTTTGACATTAAAGGAGAATGTGCATAATCTGGACCATACATACCATCAGTCTTGTTTATAGTAGGTACTACTCTCTTAAAAAAGTACAGACATACAGAAGTAGGATAATTACTTGCGCTATGAGGAGTCATGGCTAAAGCTAATTTGTTGCATGAATTAATTATTAGTAATGAGGAATAATTAAAAGGAAAATACAGGAACATGAGTGTTACTGCTCTGGCTCGTTTCTCAAGTCTTTGTGTTTGAACCCTAAAAAGTTCAACAGTTTTAGCTATGTGTGAAGACCAGTATGCTTGTTTCTATTTGTAACTTCTGTCAAATTAAATTCTTTAAAAAGAATTCTAAAAGGAAGTGTCTTACAGAGGTTCTTCAGCCTCCTGACCTACTAGAAGCCTTTAAAAAGTCTATTTACCTGCACATCATTAAATTCCTAATATGTCTTACCAATTTCAGGGACAGACGTTCATAGGACAAGGCATTTTCCTTGATGCTTTAGATACAGGGCTCCTCCAGCTTTGTATTTCCTACTCGTATGGTTCCTAAATCTTACAGTTAAGATTTTGGTTTCAACTTCAAAATGTTACAGCTTCCAAAAGAAAGGAACTATGGCTAACAACTGACTTTAATGGGGCTTAAGCATATAAGAAAGGCTTTCTTGAGTAAGCTCAAGGACTTAAATGTCTTGCTACTTGAAAGCTCAGCAGAGCTTAATTCTCCTAGCCCTTCCTTGTCACCTTATTTCTGTTAGAAATCCCAGCACTTCAGTGTAATTAATTGTGCGAATGAATACTATCAATGTAAAGATAGTGGTGTTGGGCCAAAAGCAATGACTGTACTTCATGCACTCCCCAGAAGTGACTATCCACCACCACCAGAAAAAAGAGAATGAGGTCAGCGAAAATCCCTCATTTCCACTTCAAATGAGAGCTATCTGTAAAGAACAATTTTAGCCTGCAGTTTCATTTCTACTTTTAAAATTGATCACGGAGAATTCTGTTAAAATACTGTACAATGATATTAGCAATATTAATAGGAAATAATTATGAAGAGAAATAATACCTTTCCTTAAACGGATCCTGATATGAAGTACCAATACTGCTAATGTAAAAGCTTAGCCCTCTTGGTATTCAGTTCCACATTAAAAGAATTTTTATTAACTAATTCAAGAAAGAAATATGATGAACGTCTCCTTCCAGATTCTATCCTTATCTTTCGTTACAGTAGTAGCTGTTAATAGAAGGTGCTTCTAGCAATACTTCTCTGCGGATAATGCATAAAATTTTTAAGATATAAAAAGTTCTGTATGGAAGACAGCTACTTGATCCATACTGAGAATATCATAACATTTGCTGCTTCAATTTAAAACTAAACCTAATAGTTGTACTTCTTTCAATCTTATAATCAGGAACTTATAATATATGAGACAAATTCTCTGCAGGGGAAATTTTCATACCTCCACTGACTACAACAACAATTTATAACATCTGATAAACTGAACCCCTATCTTTAATCCATCATTACAGTCCCATAAATCTACCTCTGAGAATTCTTTTTTCTACTTTTGATTTCTTTATACAATTAAATGTAAAATAAATAATTTTATTTAGTTGACATCATTATTAATGTAACTGAAACCCCCAAAACTGATGAGTTCCAAAGTGTTCATATGATTTCTTCCTGAACAGGTTGTCCACACACATTATAATGCATGCTAGTAGTACAAATGTGTTTTTTCCTATTACTATTTACTTTTTGGAGTTTTCTTCAAACCCAAACAGGATAAAAGCTCTCTTTATCTAAGTAAAAATGATATACTCCTGATCTAAAGAACGTACTGTTTAAGAAATGCAATGAGTGGAATGTTGCCTGTATGAATTACGAATTGCAGCATTAGCCATCTGCTGCCTGGTATCGAATAACTCCAGAAAACAAGTTTTGGCATAGACTTAAATTTCCTATGTTAAACAGAAAATTTGGGAGCTAGACAGGGTTGAGGCAGCATCAAAGAACAGATGCTTTCTGATAGTTGGTTATGGCTCTGATTCAGGAACATATTTAAACACAGAGGTATGCTTAAAGGCTTTGATGCATAGGGATGCATGTAAAGCTGTGCTTAGAGCTAAGCATTGGCTAAAATGCCCTGGTAAATTGTCTGTCTAAGAGCAGGATCTCTTCCATGGTCCTTTAGGACTGCTGTAGTGACTGCTGCTGGTATACCTTCTCTTTTCTATTATCTGTCCATTATTGGTAAGAATGGGAAGCTCCATCAGATAGGAAATCAAAATCTTTTGATTTTTTGATACTATGATTACCTTATTATATTTGTTTAAGATAGACCATCTCTGATTCTGTCAGTAAACTAAGACAGAAATCACCCTAGACATAAGACTAGCAAGGTGATTTGTTTCTCCTTTCAAATTACCCTCTACCTGAGAAGCAATTGTGCCAATTGTACCAGCCTCAGCAAATTCAAATTTGAGCTACACATTGACATGTCTGAAAACAACACAGTGTTATAGTACTTTGTATTATTTATTATGTGCCAAGAGCTAATAAGTTGGAATTGGTCAATATTAACAAAAAATTTAAATGGTTTAGAGTGTAATCATTCTCCTGCATGCTGACCAGTAACACAGCCTGCAGCTATCTCACATACTTTAGCTAACCTTTCAGACCTTTGGTCTGAGGGTATGTGAAGGTGCTATTACACCTGCTACTACAATCTGCTATTGTAGTCGTTTTTACTAAAATTCATCCAAATTTCATGAATTGGAACTGCACATGCCAGTCTTTTCTGTTCTTCATACTGACATGCAGAAGAATCATATTTTGGAAGATTCAATTACCAGATTGGCAGGATATAGTTCAGTAAAATTATATTTCATTGTCAACTACAAATTATTTGAGGTGCTTTTCTCATACACTTTTGGAGTAATAATCACCCAGAGACAGTGAAATAGAATATATACAAACCCATAGAAGTGTTAAAAACCAGAAATCCTCTTTAAAGAATTTTTTTGGTACCTACACAAGTGATGGTCTTGCAAATGTCCTGTTGTTCAAAGTGTATTTTTATATGAATGAGAGAAAAGTTCTCAGAGAAGCATTTGAGAGTATATATTAGAAGAGACGGCATGTTTATGTATGCCTGAAAATCTTATGAATCTACATTTCAGACACTCCCCTAGTCATGACTTGGCTGACAAATGTGGTTTCATTCAACCTCTATAAACATGCTTGAGTATTTCTATTATTGCTCAGCTCTAGAAACTGATTAAAATGTCTAAATTCTTCTTTGTGATGGGAAGCAAACCTTCTGTTTCCAAACTTAGAACCTTGAAACTCCAAACTGGGGTTTCAAAAGCCTAAAGACACTAAATTTTAAATCCCCTCCTCTTCTAGGGGTCTCTGCAAATTTAAGATGACTGTTAGAAAAGAGTTAATTGTTAGAGCCAGAAAAATAGCTGAAGCTGATCACGCAGTCTGATCCAGATGCTTCTTATACAAGAAAGAGAAAGGAACTAGTGAGTAGTGAAGGGAAGAAGCTGTCTTTATCTCAGGAGATGCAGCTGTCATGTAAACACTGAGTGTGTAGTGCCATCTGCTTAATGCCTGAAGTTGCATTTGTATCACAGAATGGAAGAGCCTTAATTTGAGGACTGTGTTTGCTCTCTGCAGAGGAAATAAAGAAGGGGGAGCAACCCTTATTCTTGTAATCTGCACAGTATGTTGCACCATTTAATTTTCAAGCTCTAAAGGAAGACAGAAAAAAAAAAGAAACATGTATGGATTCTGTATAAAATGTGGAGACTCAGAAGAACAGCGCAGTAAAGATGAAAAATGACCAAAGGAAAAAACAGTAGTGGCAATTCTCGGTGCTCAGTGGAGGTTTCCGAGGCTGCATAGAAAACATCCAGAAAGACTCTGGCATCCCAAGCAGTCTAACTATCTGAGATTAGCAGAGGTCAAAGCCTGAAAGTGAAAGGCGGTATTGTGGGCTCTTCTTGATGCATGAGGTGGACTTGAATACAAACTACCTCTTCCCTCTTGCCAAAAGTTAGTTCCAAGCAGGTTCCAACCCCCTTACTGTAATATTGCTAGCTGCAAGCCTTTTTCTGCACGCTACAGAAGTGTTCTCCCCTTGTGGGAATAACTAGTATTTCATCTGTTGGGTAAGTTATTGTAGTTAGCTGTGGTGCAAATATAAAATTCGCCTGCTAACCTAAACTAGGATTATATGTTTTTACTTTGCCTTAACAATGTCCACACAGGCAGTTAGGAAGAGCAGTTGGTGGTCTGTAAAGCCCTCCTCCAGCTGACTGTGTGCCAACTTTCTGGAATAGAAAAACCTGAAGAAGCGATTGCTTTTGTCAAATGCTAGAGAATTCAATATCTTTTAGGGCCACACTAAAGAGAATGATAAATCATCTCTGAAAAAAAAAAAAAAGATTAGAAGCGAAGATGTTCACTGCTGTGTATTAAAGCATAGTAACGTTTTAATGCTGTGTTGGAACTCAATTTAGAAAAAGGCAATCTCCTCATTTAGCCTCTGATATGTGAGAAAACCCCGGTATATTTGTTACTTTTAATTGAAAGCAAGTTTAAGATTCCAAATGCTGTGTTAAATCTTTATTGATATAAATTCTATGCTATTGTCTCTGAAACTCACGGAGGACTATTACTAATCCCTTCTTTAAAGATATTGCATGTGACAGCCCTGAAATTTAAAGCTGGGCAGTAATTTTTTAAAGGATAATACTCTATCTTGTGCCCTGGCAAGGAATTGAGCTGAGGTGGAGGTGACAGGTATAATAGAGTTATATGGATATAGCATCCAAAAGCTGGAATAGGAAATGCCAGTAGCTAAAGTGTGACATTAACATGTTTCTTTAGTGCAAGGGGTAGTTTAGGGAGCCTTCCTAGAGAGCCTTTAGGCTTTCCTGCAGTATGAAAGTGCTTTTTCTCTAAAAGAATTAGTGGCAGGATAGAAGTAGGTATGTACTGAAAATGCATGTTTAATATAAACAAGTTGTAAACATGTATAACAAAAGTTAAAGCTATGCAAAAGCCACTCTGCTTCTTAAGGCTAGTTCTTCAGAATTTATAGTATTTTAGCAAACTGGTGGTATATGGTGGACATAGTTTGATCTAAAACCTAATGTAGTGGCACAGCTCTAGACTATGTTATATTACGTACTCACATTCACTGTATTGAAGGTCTTCTTAATGCCCTCTTTATTTATTATGTACTTTTAAAATAATTTCCTCAAAATCTTAAGGATTACCTCTGCCATGCTTACCTTGGTTGAGATGGAAATGTGAAGACTGCTCTTAATTGTGCATCCTCTGACCTGTGAGCAGTGATTAATCCAGAAAGTTACTCTAATTTGTCTTGGTGTCCTGTAGTCCTAAGCATCCCTCTCAGACTGAGTATTGAAAAGGATAATGGCCACACCTCATCTTCTCCTTCCCATGAGGCGCACAAGTACTGTGGTAAAAGATCTTTACACTCATACATCAATGCAACACACCTTAGGATTTATGAGTATGGGAATGTTTATGACAGTCCCTGATATCTCTGCGATTAGACTAAGCATTTTTTACCCTCATTTGGTCAACTTAACCCAAAGTTCGCAATTATGTGTTTCTTTCAGCACACGTACACACCTACATACCCTTAAATTAGCTGACGTAGCTGCTTATTGAATTTTATTGTTACAGTTGAAAAGTCCTTTATACCCATCTGAAAGAGAACAAGTATTTCATGCAGAATGTTATAAAATTAGGGTCATAGATCTTTATATTAGCCGTCTTCTGACGAAAGCAATAACACTCTATCCCTTCACAAAGCAAATGAATTATGTCCATCTTAATGCCAGCAATGTTTCCTGATCCTAGTATTTGCAATGAAAAGGCTAGCAAAGAAACTGAATGCTCTAATATTTGGCAAGTATCTAATTTTCAGCTTAAATGTACTTCACAGCTAGTATAGAATTGTTCATCTGCAAATGCTTTATTAAATGCAGTTGTGATTCTCGTTGTGACAGCTTTGCTTCTGATGTACATATAGAAAGTAGTAATATTCTTTTAACTTTAAGACTATGAGGCTAAGTATGTCAAGCTTTCTCAGTCTCCTCTCCTAACTTAGGGCACTTGTTCTTATTGCAGTTGTACTTCTTCAACACAGCACTTTGTAATTTTAAAAATTATCCAGCACATCTCAGGCAGTATTCTCCTCTTTTTTTCTGGGTGTGATACTCAGCCTTCCTGTGTAGTGACAGTTGGGAATCACCAAGTCATGTCGTTGCCGTTCTCCTGCTTTTTGTGCTTGCATTACCAAAAAAAATTTACTTTGGATTCATAGAATCATAGAATCACCAGGTTGGAAGAGACCCACTAGATCATTGAGTCCAACCACTCCTATCAAACACTAACCCATGCCCCTTAGCACCTTATCCACCCGTGCCTTAAACACCTCCAGGAAAGGTGACTCAACCACCTCCCTGGGCAGCCTGTTCCAGTGCCCAATGACCCTTTCTGTGAAGAATTTTTTCCTAATGTCCAGCCTAAACCTCCCCTGGTGGAGCTTGAGGCCATTCCCTCTTGTCCTGTCCCCTGTCACTTGGGAGAAGAGGCCAGCACCCTCCTCTCTACAACGTCCTTTCAGGTAGTTGTAGAGAGCAATGAGGTCTCCCCTCAGCCTCCTCTTCTCCAGGCCAAACAACCCCAGATTCATTCACAAGACTGAGCCTTCAGAAAATCTACTGTTAATTTCCTTTCTTCCCAATGCTATGCAAACCACCATCATTTCTCTCTCTTGTGGAACCTTACTTGGTTAACAGTTTTTTCACTTCTTCCATCTTTCTAGTTAGACAAAGATTTACAAGTAGTTAAGTACTTGTCCCATGTGGCATAACACAAGATTTAGTGAAGCAGAGATATATCTAATGCTCGGGCATTGTTCTTAAACCTAACAAAGTTTGTGTTTTAGTATAAAAATCTTCCTATTTCCAGAAAATTGAGATGACCCAGCTAAACAGGTCAACACTTACAGGATACACATGACGGTGACTTTAGTAATCAGAGTGATAGAATAATTTGGTGCTTTCTGATGGTTTTTGGGTTTTTTTTTCAGGTTTTTTTGTTTGGTTTGTTTTTTTTTTTTTCTCTTCCTTTCACAAGCAGAGACACCTGCCCTACACTTTAATTAATGCTTTTTTTTTTTTTTCCTGGGTGGGGCCTAAGCTATAAGTACTCAGGTGTGGTTTGTTTTTAGCCTCCTAACAAAGGCAGCTGCCTCATCAGAGAGCAGGCAAATTCAGGTAAGTTTAACCAACAAAATGAACAGATGATTGTTAAGGTAAGTGTGAGAGTGAGAATGAATAACATGCAGTCTGCTAAGTTGTATCTGTTTTATATGTTTTTATTTCTTGTCTGCCACACGTGCATGTAAACCTACTTTCAGAACACTTAGCTTTTTAAAGACAGTATGACTTCAGAGTCATTTGAAGTTTTGCTGTAGTTTATATTCACATTGTAACTGTGTTATTCCATAACTTATATTTGAAAGAAGATGTTGTAAAGAAACTTGTGATTTTTCTCTGTTATGGTTGGAATCTTGGTATCACTAACTTTAAGTGTTTGATTTTTTCATAAGGCAGCCTAATGATTTTCCTTTGAAGGCTTGTGATCCCTTATTTTAAAGTAACTAGATTTATATTTCATTACAGAACTTGGTTTGTTGGCAGATTTAGTCAAATGTTCTGAGCATACCTTTGATGGGTTGAACAGGATAAAAGAGTTTCATAGCTGTCTTTGTAGAGGATAAAGGGCAGAGGCTCAGCTTCATATTTATTCATAAGGTTTCAGTGATGAGAAATGAGGTTCTAATCCTGCAACTGGAGTGAGCAGAGGGAACCATTTTGCTTGTGGAGTTTCTCACTGAAATCTGTGACCAGCTCAGAGCAATGAGGGGAAAAAAAAAAAAGAGCTGCTTTTTTTTAACTAGTTTCGCAACTTTCATTCTTTTACATGTTACAGGCAAAACCATAATGCTTTCCATGATATAGTAGCTGCTGATTTTAAAGTATGAAAGGAGTATTATTAAAATGCAGAATAAATATTTTTGAATAATAAAATCTGAAAAATCTGGAGAATGTATAGGGATGTGAATGATAGATTTTTCTGACTTGGGCCTGTGCAGTTAGAATCTGTGTCTCAACATTTTTCCCTAATGAAGGTTAACCAATTGTTCATAGTTCCTAAGCTGCACAGTTGAATTTCTCTGGAAAAAGGATTGCTGTGCATTAGGAGTCTGAAAAATGGCAGTTTGGTAGTAACAGCTTTTACTTTGTATCCTCATTCCAAGATTTCCCATCAGAAATAGGGAGCTGGGATAATTAACTGTGGGTTTCATAGGCAGTATGAGGATGAACATAGTGTGTTGCTTCTGAGCTGAAAAATATCTTGGATAGATTTAATCATTTAGGAATTAGTCACTGCATTATTTTACATGCTAAGAGTGACCCAAGGAAAATTTTCTCACAGCTGTTGTGTATTTTCCAAAGCTTCTGAGGCTAAAGCTCTGTGTATTTCCTTGTTCTGCATTTATTAAACTTACACTAGTCTGCATCCTTTGCATAAAGCTTGCTTTTTTCTAGAAAAATCTCACTAAAAATACTGTTTTAGTAATGAATATGGGTATCTGAATTGGGTTTAAATGGCAAAGTTTTGATGGGGGTGAGGGGAAGAAACACTGCAGGGTTGGCTTCTGTGAGAGGCTGGGGCTGTTCCATATTGAATACAGCTGGTTCCAGCCAACATTAAAGTGGACCCACCTGAGGAGACAGCTCATTAAGGAAGGTGGTGATGTCTCTGTGAAAATGCATTTAAGAAAGGGCAGAAAACATAGGAGGAGGAGGGAACACCAAGTTGGGAGGAGGTGTTTTGTGGTGGAGAAGGTAACTACGTACACCTGGAGAGACTGTAGGCAGTGTATAAGCTCATCTCAGTACAGGAATTTCCCCAAAAGGACTACAGCTTGTGAATGAGCCTACACTGGTACAGGTGCACCTCTGTGTGGAAGCTGAACCTGGGAGAGGGATTGGAGAGGTGTTTTTCCAAAGCGTATAAATGGTTCTTTTCTTTTGTTTGTTTTTATTTACCACTACTCCTATCAGTAACTAAATATTTACTGTAATTTGTGACAAATTAATTTCCTCAGGTTGAGTCTGTTTTTTCCATGACAGTAATTAGTAGGCGATTCCCTGTTTTTGTCAAGGCATGAGCTCTCTTGCTTCTGTTCTTTCTGTTTTCTACCGTTGTCCAAGTGAAGAAAAACTGAGTGACCAAGTATAGCTTTGAGCTTTGCTCTAGTTTTGATTTGGGCTAGTTCAATTCTAGGTCCTGTTGTGCAAGAGCAGAGGCATGTTTTTCAACAATCTCTGCTAGAGTTACAACTAGAGAAGCAGTCTCTTAATACAGTCCTATGCCTCCTTTATCTTAGTTTAGAACAATATTTTGAGTCACATAAAAATATCCATCCTAGTAATGAAAAGATATTTTGCATCAGTGAGAAAATCAATAGACCTAAGAGAAAATATCAAAAAGACTTAAGTTTTCAATAGCTGTGGATAATTATTGTCTTCCAATTAATATGGAAAATATTTCAAAGTGAAGACACAAACTATATTTCTATGTTGTTCAATAAGGTGCTGGTGTGACCAGGTGACACACAACCTATATGGTATTAACCACTTAATCCAGATTTCCCTTTACAACACAAAGAGTGATTTGCTTTGTAACACAACTGCTTTTTTAATTTGACTCTGGATGTAGTCCATCCAACAGTTGTTTTGTTGCGCTTCACTAAGGCAACTTTGTAGTTTCTATTTTATTGCTTTAAAGAGCATTAATTAAAAATGGTTAATAATCTGCAAATGAATTCAGTAATCAGTTCATTGGATAGCTTGAACGCTTCTGCTTGCTGGGGAATTCAATATTGCTACAGATATTCATGCAGTGTTTCTACAAGGACTGTTTCTTTGAATTTCAATAAACTTTTATCAAAAGCAAATTCGAGAAAGAAGAAAAATGTCAGTGCTCTGCTATTAACTTGGGACAGGCTTAGCATGTTGCCTCTCTATGCAGTCATGAAATATGAATGTAAGGTAGAAAGGTGAACCCAGAGTAGAAACAAACATGGGGCCATCCTGATGCTTCCTCACCCTGTGAAAACTTATAAAAAATATGTGCTATTTTTGCTGTTCTCTTAAGAGCTGGAAGTCCCTTACATGCTTGATTGTTCATGGATTTCTAGCTGTAATTTTTTTGTTTCTCTATAACTTCAGCAGTGATCAGAGAATTTTATTTACCACCCAGAACTTTCAGGACAAACTAAAGAAACTCTCGTTGCTTAGCAATTTCAACTGCTTTGTCAGTGTTGAATGTCTTACTATGGCAAGGCTTGTCTGAGATGCCAAATTAAGCCTGATCTTATCTGAATATATCCTTTTCTTCACCCCGATCTCCCCTAGAACACAATTGGCTCGGTCTTAGTTTAATCATTTCTATGCTTCCTTTTAGTGCTCAACATTTGTTAATATATTCATATGTTTCATTTTTGCATGGCGTGTTGTATTCTATTTTCTGTAGTAATTTCATAATTGGTTTCCTCTGCCTGAGCTAACTGAAAGCTATTAAGCGCATCGAGCACTGCAGAACTAGCAACTGTCTAACATAATTCTGCTGCCTGGCTGCAATTCCTTCTTGCTGGTAACTGGTTAGGGTTTGTTTTTTGTTTTTGCTTTTCCTGAAAAATGATAAGAAACTCCTTTAGTTCTTTCTCATTTCCAGAGTCCATAATGATGGGGCTTTTAATATTAGGATGCATTTTCTACTTAAGGTCATCTGTTTACAATATTCATGATACCATATGCTGTTCAGAAAATCACTCGGAGGCAAGTGGCTAACAGAGGATGTTTTATTCACTGTCGAGTCTTGGCAGATAAGTGTGGTGTTACCTGATCTCTTTGTGCTAAAAACCACTTTCAGCCTGGTTTGGAATTTGTAGATGCTCCGTGCATACTTATTTAGTGCCTCTTTCACATGAAGTACTTTAACACTCCAAAGAGTAAGGACTCTTCTCCAAAGGTGAACACCTTTACTGCTTGACTGAATGTCCTCAAAGTGGCTCTAGCATGGTGGATAAGTTATTCTTCTAGACAGGGAAAGATTTAGATCCAACTCTCCTTAGCTGGAGGGGGAAATTGGCTAGGATATTAATTCAGTGTTTGAAAGGCCCAAGTTCAAAGAGCCTACTTCTGACTCCCTGTTTTTTAGAGAATCTGGAGGACCGAGTTAAGTGTTTTGTTTTTGAGATGGTGAGAGAAAATGAATGTGCCTTTACAAGTAAATTAGTTTCAGCACAGCATTGAAACTGCTTTCTATTCCCTCCACTTCTAGTTTGAGCTACCATAATTGACTATTTGGCCTTAGTGGTTGTATGGGACCGGTTAAGAGGATGATGTGGATACAATTATAAGCTTTGTGCATGGAGGAAATATTTGTGAAATGACAATATCAGTGGTATGATATATTAAAAAAATTTGGAATCTTACACTTGCGCCATGGAAAATGTAAATACTTGATGCAGCAGGACTGCCAAGTCTAAAAGTCAGGGATGGTAATGCATCTTTGGCTCATAAAAGCTTAGAATTCCTACAGAAATAAACCAGCAAGGAACAGCCTTTTCCCCAATAGTGGTTAAACCCTTATGACAGTAGATTTTACTTGTTTATTGTTGTTATACTTTGTTTTCTTTTATTCTTTCCCCCAACTGTCGTTTGTTTTCAATTCTTGTCATCCCAAAACTGAAGTTTCACTTCTCTTCTCTTCACAAAGTGCTCTGTAAAGAAAGTGTCAGGTACTTCACAGGTAAAAGGTGATGACAGCATGATGTTGGTGTGGTGTTAAACATTTACTTGTGCACGTAGTTATAAAGAATTTAACGGGAGAAAGATAATCTGATTCTAAACAAATCCTGTTAATCAGGATTACAAGTTTGTAAATTCTTACTGCTATGGTCATATGGCAGCTGCAACTGAACTGGGCACCTGAGGGAAAACATTCAACCTTGTGTTAGCCTCAAATGGAGTTCACCTTTCTGAAAAATTTTTAAATACCTCTGAAGTACGTTTTCTTCTGGTGGGACCTACTGCCATGACTCTTCTGTTGGATAGATGAAACTTAGAATTCTCTAACTGTAGAGTGTAGTGTGAAGTTACTCTTGGCCAAAAGCAAAGGATTCCTCCAAAATACTTATTTTAAAGAATAAAACTAAGTAAAAAAACTGAGATGCAAAAAATAAAAAATTGCCTATGCAAAAGTACATTTGGAGATCAGATTTGTTGGTAACTCATTAGTTCTTAAGAAGGATGTGCCAAATAATTTTCTTCTAAGAGGAAACATGCCCTTTCTTGGAATTAAGCAAATCCTTCCTGCAGCTTTTCTTCATTAACGAAAAACCTCTCTGATTTGACCTCCAATCCCACCATAAGCAACAGCGAAGAGGGTTCAGTGAGTCAGAGAATGACTTTATGAATGTGCATTTCTGTTTGATAGTCTTATTTTATCAGACTACCATTAAAAACAAAACAATAAAAAAAGCTTGTCAGCCTGACTGTCTCCACAGCTGTCTATGTGCCTTTCCCAGCAGTGCTAGCTGTCAAGCTCATTATTCTTCCTCTGAGTTAGTTTGACCCATTCGCATGCACTTTTGCTAGGCTGATGAAGTTTGTGGGATCTTGTCTCCTGGGAAATACGTTTAGAAGGATAAGTTAATTCTGCTTCTCTCCAGTAAGCAGTTCCGCCTGACTTCTCCAGGGCCAGTATGTCTGGGTAGTCTAAATTACTTATCCTGTAAGCAATAAGGTTTGCAAGACTATATCTGAAACCCTCCCCTTTCTTTGCTTATCCAGTTTTGTACAACTGCATTTTCGTGTCAGTACTGAGAACTTAAGAGCCTGAGAACAGCTAAATAAAGAAATGAAGGCTGGAAGACCTGCTACTGACCTTGATTTAAAAAATAAAAATCTCCATTGTTATTCAGACAATACATAGGTTTGAGGAGAGGGATTTACAGTCTTAACTTGCTAACACAAGTTGGTGTGGAAGTGAGATTTTAATACGTATATAATTACTACACATAAGTATAGAAACTGGAAAATATTAGTTAGTTGCTCACAGTCAAATGCTATTCCTTGTGGCTAGACTTACATGAATTACTGGTTTGGGGTTTTTACTTCTGATTTGTTGGCTGAATAAAACTGAAAAGGAAATCCTTTCTCCTAGTCACTGACAGAGGCACACACAGAGCATGGGTCTCTGGGTAAGGAGAAAGCAAAGAGCGTTTGTTCTTCAATGTTATTTTTTTTTTTTCTTTTTTAAGAAAAAGCATAGAATAAGGACTAATACACTGGAAGCTCTCATCTTGAAAGTACATGCCCAGGAAAAATGTTAGTAAGCAAGCTTACTGCAAACTACAGTCCTTGTTCAATCATTCTGGTTATTCCTAGTAGAATACATGGTACCATGTAGTAAATTTGAAAGGTAAAATAATATGTAATGTAGAAGTTAAAAATTCTCAACTTTGGGTGGAACGAATTCTTTACTCTTTAACTATAAAGTTATTAGTGATTAAAGGCAGTAATATTAGAATGTGAAGTGTCAATTGACTTGAACTGTCTGCTAAATTCTGATTTAGCAATTCCTATAACTTTTTTTTTTTTAACTATTCCTAGGGGTTTATCACTGCTCAGGGATATGGTTTAGCTATTTGGGAAAATATCTTTATTACAAAAACTGACTATCTTGATTTGTGGTCTAGTCTTAGTGCGTATAGTCTGTTTGATTAGGTAAGGGAAATCCTTGTCTGGCAAGCAGAACTGAAAACTAAATGGTGTATCCATAAGTGGTTCTTACTAAATGTAAATTTTTTTGAAAAATAAAATAATTCAGCCCTAATTAAAAATAAATGGTCAATTCATTGAGCTTCAGTAGTTAATTAGTTTTTCCATAAACTTTTTAAAAATCTCAGTAATATAAATCTTAAAGGCAATTCTATGGAAGAAATACACTTTCTGTTTTCATGAGGAGTGACATGTTAATTGCCTGCAGACATCTTGTTGGACTAATGAGTAAAATAACCTAGTAACTAATTGAAACTCCATTGAAATAAAGTCATTAGGAAAGTAGTATCATATCTAAGTAAATTAACTCTATTTTCTATCCTGAATTATCTGGCTGTTGTGCTTTGATCACAGCTGAATTGGATCATTAACTAATTAAAAATGAAGCCAATTAATAATTGCAAGCTCTTGCATAAAGATATTTATTTCCTCTTTCACAACACATTGTGATAGGAGTCTTGGGTCTGTGAAAGTGGAGAAGGTACTTTGAAGCTAAGATTCTCTCAGTCCCTGCTGTCCTTCCAAGAGAGCTCACAGGGCTCCTGGCTGCTCACTATTTATGGAGTAAGGTGATTGACTCATAGTCATATTTTCATACTAACTGTAGGTGCCAGTTGCTTCCAGATTTGGCTTGAGTTTGGACCCTGACAAGCACTGTGGCCACGTGGGGGTGCGTTACCATAGATTAGCCTTTAGCTACTGTGGTGTTATCTCTCCACCAAAATCACTGTGAGATGGATGAAACCATCATGACTGTTGCCATCACCACTGCTGGTGCTTGATCAGGGTTTACAGGCAAATGCCAGTCGAGGCATGGGAAACTCACAGTCACAATGGGACATTATGAGTTCTTTTGTTTCACAATGGGAACAGTGGCATTAGTGCAAGAGTTTTCTGTGGGGCAAACTCCCTCCTGGTCATTTTTTATGCATGTCGTTGTCACTATCCTGTAGCTGAAGCTTGTTCTGATGCTGTGTTGTTAAAAGATGGCAGGATGTTGTTTTGTCATGATGGTGGAAGCACCTTTCAGGAAATACCTCTAATTCTGTTTCACATTCCTGTGCCAAATACCTGAATTAATGAGAAAAGGAATCAGAATGCTTCGTTGCTAAATGGAAAAGTTCAACACGATATCTAGGAATTTGTACATTTCCTGGCATAGACCACCTTTGTCTAAACTTTAATGACTGATCTACCAATTCAGTACGTCAAACTGGATTGCATTCTTTTTTGTTCCATGACCTCTTTCAAATTATAAGAAGAAAGGTAGCTATTAAAGGATCCATTACCTATTTTATTTTTTATTGTTATTGTTACTATTATTGCTGTTATTATCAGTAAATAATTTCAGACTGGTAAAGGTTTTTAGACATCTAAGTAATCTTTAAGTCATTAAATCCAAAATTTCAAAATTCCGTCTGTATTATAAACCGCCTGTACTTTTCATGGAATACACTGTTTTTCAGCGAGTTTCAGGTGGTGATATTGCATTTAGAGTTAGCTGCTGAAGACTGAAATGCTCAAAAAAATCTGCATGCTGGGATGGGACTTACCTAGGCTCCACAAAAGAAAATTCTGCGTGAATAGATATGTCATAGCATGTGTTTCTGTGCCATAGGGAGGTCTGCTTTTCTACTGAGGATTCACATGTCAGGTTGCTGTCAGAAAACTAAAACCTGAAGGAGCTGTTTCTCATCAAGGACAGAATCCTTTCAGTGCTTTTAGGATGTAGGATACAGGGCATTAGGAATTTGACTGCTATCCACAGGAAAGAGTTAATTATCAGGTTTGGAGTACTGGAATCTTTCTGTTGTGCGTTAAAGCGGTTACATTGTGCGTGGGCTAAATGCTATTCAGTCAGAGAACATTATTCTGTATATGAGGTTACAGATATTTCCCTTTCAGTAAACACTCCAGTGAAAACCTTGCATAAATACTTAAGCAGATTGAAGGACCAGTTTAAGACACAAGACAAGCTGTGTTTCCTATCCTTGTCAAATGACAAGCCTGAAAGTTCAAATCTCACAAGTTAAGCATTTTATGTAAACTAAGATGGAATAAAGGGAGACAGAAGTATAACTAGATGGGGTAAGAGAAGAAAGAAGGTGAAATTCTTGTCTCGTGGCTTTTTTTTTTTTCATTTGGCCTTTTTAAGATAAACCCCAGCAACAACAACAGTTAAAACCCCCTGTGTTTATTTCTTGGGTGGATTAAGGCTCTGTTCTCTTGGAATCAAATGCCTATGTTTTCAATCAGTTGATCTGTATGTACCTTCCTAATGCAGAGGAAAGGAAACACTTAAAGAAATAAGGGAAATTAATTCCTAATGGAGACCTTCTGACAACACTGTGTCCTAGTCTTTCTTTTCATGAAATTAGTATCTTCAAGGTGCCTAAACTGGAAGCCACCCTTGCAAAGATGTAAATGTCTTAGATGATCTGCAGGATTGTGTCAGCTTAAATTAAAAGCCTCTTTTTCTCAAAGGCTTTATGAATTTCCAACACTTCACCTTCTCCTCTTCAATTTCAGTGAGCTGGCATTGTATATGGTGGTAGATCTCTTCCCATGTTTACTGATAGAGATTGGCCGTATTTGAAAAAACAACTGACTCTGCAGCATTAATATGTTAGAATAGGGAACTAGATGAAACGAGGTATTACTGAATGCATGTTGCTGAAGGACAAAACATGAATCTTCATATAAAATGAAATAATCAGTTAAGGATTAATTTGTGCAGAATGAGACATGTATATCACTTAGCTACTCAAATCACTTGGTCTCAAAATGGTTCATAAATGCCACTTAAGTGGAACGTAAGATTTGTGCTGGTACTCTGCCCAGCAGTAGATTGTAATTTAATTGTCAACATTGCTTATTTGATAAGTCAAGAAACATTGGTCTGATTCCATTATATTTACTGTCAAAATGCCAGTAATGCCAATGAGGTAGAGGGAAAATTTAAAAAAATCCCTCAAAATAAACACTCGTCCTGTGGAATTCCTTCCTTTAAAAAAAACCAAAACAAACAAACAAAGAAAAAACCCTCTATTTTTTATTTTCTCTTGACTTCCTTTTAACTGTTCTTTTAAAATAAATAAATAACCTCCCCTAACATTATCACCTCTGTGAAAAGTGCCAGTTTTAAATAGAGCTGTTATGAAGTAGGTAGGCAGTTAGAATTTAACATATGTGAGAAGTAACCCACGCTTAGCAGAAAAAAATGTAATCTAATGAGAAAAGCGTCTTGTATGCCCAGTAAAACTTCTTTAGTACAAAATGCTTTACAAGAACAAACTACAACTTAAGCTGGCACATATTTCTTCCATAACTCCAAAATAATGTCCCAAGGCAGCAATTTGTTGCTTGCTTAAAATGCAGCTTGAATGATTATGAGGTGACAAAGACTAACGAGACTTCGTTGTTACTCAATTGGGACTTATAAGATTGTGCATTATGTGAAAGACTATTTAAAGGAAATGCTATTCAGGAAAGTTGGAAAAAAAATCAACGCAGTAAAGCTCATTAATTTTAAATCTGAATTAGCTATTAATTCACATGGTTCTCCTCTCAAAGTTGCAAGAACAAAATACTCTTATCTTGTTAATAAAACTGTTGGAATGATAAAATGTGAAGTTGAATTTATTTTAGTGAGAAATAATTATTTTTACTACCGTTTACTGCTGAGTAGCATTGTTTCCACAGCAGAGAAACTTATTACAATTGTATGCACTTATTTTGCGCCTGTCGCTTCTTTCTTAAAAATGTTCCGTGATTCTGAAAGTCCAGAAAATATTTTTTCAACTCACAAATACTCTATATGGTTACATTCTTGTGCGTTTTGTCTCAGTATTAGAATTCTAATTTTACTAATGCTATATAACAACTCAGATTGGTAGCATTTAAAGGCTTTTTTTGTATGTTTCTGTAGGGTTTACTTTTTTATAAGCTTTGTTCGTTCTAACACCTTTCTTGGTAATATGAAACTGCAATTTTTATTAATTTTTTTAAAATAAAAAAGCTCTAACCCAAAACCAAACCACCCAGATTTATTTCCTTTTAACCATTAAGTCTTGATAAATTAATGTTGGGCTGCTCATAAGTGTAGGGGTGTTGACACAAATTAAAAAACTAAACTGAATGTGTCTCCAGATAACTGTGGGCAATTCTTACTTTGTTCTAATGTTTTAAAATATAGATTCTTTTCTCTTAATCTGTCATTGAGTTCTATGAGATCATTTTTATTTACAACTGGAATCAGATACAAGTTGAAATTCTTCTGTATAATATTTAATCAGAAAAACTCAACTAAAATAGATTTAGTTTTTCTCCTACTAATTCTGTTGGTGATTTTGGTAGAGAATGTTACTCCTTATCAAAACTAGAGGATTCAGGAGAATGTTATCACTTAATAGATAATAACTTAGTAGTTTTAAAGATAAATGTTACTTGAAATGTAAATGTTGGTAAAGAGAAAATGGGAGCGAAAAAACATCTGTTACACTGAAAATATTATTTGAAAAAAGGAGCATACCATGTTTCTGTGGCTCATCTTTGTGATGCCTTGTCTTAAGGGTGAGACTGCTCATCTTTCAAGGAGCAACATCAGGACAGTGAGGTGCAGATACTGTGGGTTCCCTTGCTCCTCAGTCTCAGTTTGCTTGAACTTATTGGGACGTCCCCTCTCCTTAACATATATCCTTCTCCCCTCCAGGAAAAGTTTGGAAGTTGCCCCAGTAACTTCCTGGGCACCCACGGGACTTATGTTTGTTCCTCAGGGAAGGCCTTTTCCACCCCCATCTCTGCTGGTGCTAGTGCGGGTGGTGATGATCACCTTTAACAGCTATTACAACAGCTAAACCCAGCTGGGGCAACAGCAAGACCATTCCAGCTCTGAGATCTGGTACTCTTAGTTCTGTATAACATCTATGATCTTTTACTAACAATGCCAGAAACTTCATTGGGCTACAGCTGATTCTGAAGTCTGGCTTGGATGGTGGCTCCATAAGATGAGTCACTGTTGTTCGAATCTAAGTCTCCAAGCTATAGGTGTTTTGCATTATGTTTTCTGTCTCTCTATGTGTGTGCAATTGGTTCTACTCCACTGTTGTATGAGTGGTGGATTTGTGGCTTTTATTTTAAATATTCATGCTATTTTAAGAATGGGAGAAGAACTTTCTGGTATTAGTGAACTTTCATATGAATTATTTCAGTAACAAGGTTGTGAATAAAACCTCATTGAAATCACAGCTCCAAAAATGTTGGTATTGGCCATGTGACTACCAGGACTGGAAAAAAAGTTGCATTTAATGAAATATTTTTTCCAAATACAGTTTTGGGAAAATATCTAGACAGGGAGAAGAAAAAGGGAAATTCAATGCTACAAAATGGGTTGCATTTTTTTACATTAAGTTTTCAGAAGAAGACATTTTGGCTTTATTTGAGCTGTTGTTCATTAAATTATTCATTTTTTCCCGTTCATGTTATGCAGTGAATACACTGAAAAGACCAGCTTCAGTTGTCTCCAATGGGCCCTTTTTAGAGGATATTTTGAATCATGAAAATTCTTTCCAATTTTGAAAGGCCACTTCTCTGTATCCCAGTCTATCGCAAAACAATGTTCGTCCGTATACAGTGCTAATTGTCTTTAACAGGCAATACATTGTGTAAATTTCTCAGAGAAGAAACAATCCTAGAATATAATTTGAAAAAATTATGTACAACTACAGATCTAAGAAAAACAAAGCTTTTGGTATGTCTGAACAGCTCTTGAAGTGTACTTGGAATCTTCTTTTCTGGCAATTTGCAATCACTTTCGTTATACTACACTTGTCACTTAAGGCAATTTTAAACGTGAAGAGCACTGAGTGAGAGGAAAAAAATATTATGTGTTCCACATTTAGAAATAGGTTGTATTGGTCAGATTTGAATGTTGTCTGGAAACAGAATTTAGTTCCAACACAGATTGGTGTTACACAGATGCACTTTTCTGGTTAACTCATTTTTAGATTTCTTCTGTATTCTGTCTCTATAAAAAGCAGCATATAAAACCTAATGAAAGGACACAAAATCCAGGACTGTAGACAAATGCACTGGTAAATCATCTCCTATGCTTTCTTAGTCATATTGGTTGGAGGATTCTTCACTGGTTTCTGCAATTAAGTTAAAACTATAGTCAGCATCAGCTGCTGTAACCAATTAAGTACAGCAATAATAACTTCCACTCTACAGGAATCAGACTTTCTGAAGCGCTTGCTATACTGTTATGTGTATCTCTTTTTTCTTTTTTTTTTTCTTTCAGTCCTTTAATAAAAGGACTGAAATATTGCTCCTTTAAGTTAACTCATTGCCATTGGTTACCTTAACTTTTTTTTTTTAGGTTCATCGTACTCAGCTATCTTCTTGGTTATTGTCATGACTCCTCTCTGACATCCTGAATGAATCATGACTAAAGGCAGGGAAACTGTCTGGTTTCTCTTGGGGTTCTGCCTCTGCATGTAGGTTTGAAGTAGGGTAAGCTAGTGCCTGATGCCCTGACTTAGGTTAATAAAGCCTGGTAAAGCAAAGGCCCTAGTTTTGTGACTTGACTTGGAGTTCCTGATCTATCAATTACTTTCACCCTTCTCCTATCTTGAAAGTTGAGTCATAGCAACTTTCCCATGTGGAGGAGCAAATGGTGGTGAGACTACTGAATTTTGTAGATGCCAAAGGAGGTAGAATGTAGTGATTCAATTAACTTCTCATTCTGATAAACAAGAGACATGAATCTCTTCTTCTTTAGTAGAGTATATTAGCTGGCAACTACAGATGAGCTTCAGCAGGAGAAATCTCTCTTTTCAGGTCAATCTGTCTGTGTTCAACAAATAATTCATTTACAATACAAAAAGCAGCAGATGAGATAGTATGACTTGTTAAGACTAGCAATTACCTGTGAATAGGGAGTGCTGAGTTTCAGATGTTGTTTCAAGAAGCTTGCTTTCTATTCAGTTACTATTTAATGTAAAATACATGGCTTGAGTGGAAGCCTAAAGTCCTACAAATCTTAATGACTTGTGTTAGGTTTCCCTTAAAAAGGTTTGGTTTTTTTTTACTGGACTATAAACCTGTCAGTGAATGTAGTTTGGCTTTAAAAATAAATCATAGAACATGGAACTAAGTAGTGTTTCTTTCTCGCTTGCCTTGAGAAGCTATTTAATAATCTGCAGACAATGGAAATTCTACAGAAGTAATTTATGTTTTACAAAATAGGTGAGATAAGTATGCAAATGAGAGAAGGGAACGTAGTAGGTATGGAACCCAGTTTTCATAGTTGATGCCAATGACAGCAGAAAGCAGAAACCCTGGTATTCCCATTCCATTGACATGCTGGAACAGTGGGAAATCGTAGAGTTGCTGTTCTGTATGGTGGATGCTGAGGTTCCAGTCCTGCACCTGTAAGAACTTTTCATCTCATCCTTTAGTCATTTCCTGTCTCTTTTAAATGGCTTTCTGTGTTTGTGGATTGTAATCAGATGTGACTTTCCTAGCATGCAAGGATTTTGGGAACTTTCTGATGCATTCATCCATCTGCCATCCTCATCTATTCCTTGCGTGGGATACTCATCATGTTTTAAATGAATGCTTGATCTGTTTATGGAGTGGGGACTGAATTTTGCTGAAAGAAGAGTATTTGTCTAGTGTCTCTTTTGTTTTTATGACTTTCGCCAACTCATCTAAGACATCTGTTCTTTTGGAGAACTTGACTAAAAATTGCACAGTTTCACTTTAAGTCAGTTGTCCATCTGAGTGTCAGACTTCAGAACTACCTTCCATTCAGCAAAGGGGAGGAGGACCCATGCTTGTTGATGTGGGTTTTTTTGGTTTTGTGTTTTTTTTTTTTCTTAAAGGCTGGTTTTAATGAAACCATGGCAGAATAAAAAAAAAAAATCTTAAGGTCAAGAAGAAAAAAAAGGTTAAAGTACTTGTTCAAATAATTATGGAATCAAAAACTGCAAGACAGTAAACTACAGTTCAAGTACCATAGTGTAGAAGCAGAAAACTTTGTTCCACAAGAGATTGCTGTAAAAGTTGGAACATTGAGTGGCTGAGGAAGAGTGGAAATCTATATATTTTCTTTGTCAGAGTACTTGGAGTGTTCATACTGAGTAGAGCTGAAGGTGAGGCAAAAAAAAGACACTAAGTGAAATAGATGCTTGTAGCCAGTTACCTGCAGCAATATGGCTGATTTTGGAAAAATGAGTCTTCCTTAAGAGGTCTACAAAGATACTTAATTTTGACTGGTGTACACATATATATATACTTTTTTATATATATTTAATCTGTAGTGCAATGCCTACTGTCATAGCAAGGTTGGTAATTAAATTTATACAGTTTCATAAATTTATACAGTTCCAGAACAGATGAAAAACTAAGTGCTCAATGCTATGAGGTTTCTTGAGAAACATAAATGTTACAAAATACACAGATGACAGCCCAGGTCCTAGTGTAGATATCATACTTGTGGTTCTGCTTTAATTGTTGACTCCACACATGTGCTGTTTGAAATATGTTGTTATATTGTGAGTGCTTTACATAAAACCTTTTTCATTAGGAAAATTGAAGCACTAATTATGGCACCTGTACAACTGCTTAATAAACATATTTGCTAATAAAATTGCACATTGATCTTTAATCAAAATGTGTTATTCTCCATTGGAAAAGGCTCTTTGAAAAATTCAGACTGAATAGAGTCACATAATTTCATGATTTTTCCCTTTAAGAACAAATGTTATTTATTAGTAGTGTATATTTTTCCAGGATCTGAAAATGGTGATTGAGTTAAATGTTTCAAATATCATAATAACCAAAAATTTCTAGGCAAAAATATGTTCATAAACACTTTGGGGGGGAAAAAAAAAAGAAAACAACCAAATGTTTTTATAATTTCATAATTTTTATTTCCCTGTGTTGCTGATGTAAACCAGGTACTAAGAGTACTTTTGTATTACTTAAATAACCTTTAGGTATTCTAGTGCATTTTACACATTGCACTGTGTTAATTCCATTTAAAAGGCAAATTAACATTATCATCAATGTCATAATTTCAAATGATTTAGACACATCATTATGTTTAGTTATTACAGAAAAAATCTTTTATCTCTGATGGATATTAAACACTAGTTTTATGAAACTGCAATCACAGTTATTTGGCATATTAGTAACACTTTATTTTAATCATTTTAATAGCACTGATTGTAACAAACTCATTTGGGATTCATGTAGAACTAACATTTATTTCCATAAAGCGTTTCACAGTAATTGAACATTAGTTCAGTTATGAATGCTGGATTGCTGCCAGAATATTTTTCTTTCCTATTTCTTCTATTTCCTCAGTGTTGATTTCGTAAACCCATCTTTCTGCTTCATTACCATTGAGTTCATTAAATCTAAGGCCGATGCTTAGCTAGCATTAATTGGACCTCAATGGAGCTGTTCTGATTAACACTGATTGAATACCTGAATTTTAGTTGTTTCTGTGTTTTAGTAAATCACGGACTGTTTAATCCCAGAATCTTTTGTGACTAATGCTTTTTTTAGTGGACATGTAAACAGACCTTTCCATGTACAAGTCAGAGAAAGAAATTAAAAATGTGTTTATGTACTGTGTAGGGGATTAATTTCAGGTTGGATTTGATTTTACTGATAATATCACAAGTAAGATTACCTGAAGCCATTCATAAGACTTTCACACTCAAATCTCCTTTCATGATGTGAATTATCTTGGTAGTAGCTTTAATGTTCTACAGTAATCTATGAAACGGTTGTTGAAACCTCCTTTGTACTTTATCTTAGAGGAAATCTGTGTTATTTACAAGAATATTATTGCTATGTTCTAACTTTGATTCAACTGTACTATGGAAATTGAAGTAGTCAAAGTTTGAAGTGTAGAGAAAAGCAGCTTGCATGTTGTCCAATAGACAGATTCTTCATGTTCTGCACAAAATATTTATGACGCTGATGGATATCTCTTAAATAGCTTTATGGGACCTCAAATATTTTCAAGAAAGTCTTGGGCAATTGTGATATATAGAGACTTGAAAGAGCACACAGACTGAAAAAAGACAATGCTATTATTGTTATTTCACATGTAAATAATCTACTCGACTCTATTATGTACAGTGAGTGAGTAGGTAATAGTTACATAGAATTCAGAAAAAGGATGGTTTTGTTCTGTCCAAGCAGTTATTCATAGATATCTTTGGATGTGTTTGTTTGGTTGAGGGGTTTTGGGCAATATTTTTTTCAAAGACTCCTCTTATCCCTCAGGTATAAAATGAAATGCAGCTTTTGTGAACAGATTTTACAATAACAACTTTTATAAAAATTACGTTTCTATTGCATATTTCTAGAAAGGAAAAAAAAATGAGGCAGGAAATTAAAGCATTGGTTATCTTCCTAAGCCATGCCATAAGCTATGAAAATACTCCAGTAGTGAAATAAAAAGGTAGGAAAACAATACAACAGTCTCTGAAGTGAGTAGAGACTTGGAATTGGCCGCATGTAGTAAATGCCAAAGATTTAGTTTATTAAATGTTAAGTCATTAGAAATAGCAAGACTTGCAGAGTCATGCTAGCTGTCTGAATGAAACACCCTTCCATGGTTTATCTACCACTCAGTTATTAGACTTCTTTAGGTTCATCCTGAATAATTCACAATATAATTGAACTAACCAGTTGTGATAGAGGAACCAGAAGCTGCCTTGGTTTCTCGAATTTCCCAGTTACCAGAGAGCAGAAAGCTTGGCTTGGCCTTGGATATCAGTTGAACACCTATTTCAAAAATAAGCTTTGTCTCATGTAAGCTTAACTAGCAGAAAAAGCAGCATTAAGCAATTTATATTATTGTTGAACTTCTTTTCTTCTCTTATGCTAAAAATCAGAGATTTCAACAGTTGGATGAATCAAATCTTGGATTTAAACAAAAGCTGTAATCTTGTTATTCTGTAGCTTCATAAAAATCTGTTTTTCATTAGGTGGCTTTAACCTGTCCTTCAGTAAATGAAGCAAGAGAAATAATAATTTCCTATTAAAAAGTAAAAAATATAGTTTCTTCTTGATGTTTGCAATTGTAGTTTGAGTCCTGATGAGGTCTGCTGGTTGGAGTTCTGATCTCCCTCCCCTCTGCCTTGCCATCCCCTTGCAAAATAACTGACCTAATCAAATAAGAGATAGGCTAATGGAAGTAAAAGTCTGGACAGGTCAATGAACTTGAATAAATACTATGTTCAAAACTTATATAATAGAGCCATTAATGAAATCATATAATAGCTAGCAAGAAAAGGCATTTACTAGTACTGGAGTAATTTTTGACTGACTGAACTAGAAGAAAATTGTGCATGGAAATCACAAAATAAGGGTTCATTCCCTCAAGTTAAACTTCCAAAACCAAAATTCCACATTGAAAATTGAATTTGTTAATAGGAGTTCCTCTCTCTCTTTGCTCTTGTAGTGATGCTTATAGTCTGGGAAGTTTTCTCCTTTCATTTTATTGCTTTTACATGAGTACTTTCTTGTATATTTATTAGTACTTCAGCTGGGAGAAAGTTTTTAAAGCAGTAATCTGTGGCTGGTTTTATTTTATACGGAGCATGTAAACTAGATTGGTTTTGGAGAATGTCAGACTGGTAGCTCGCCTAATGCTCTTTTGCATAGTTCTTATCCATTACAGCAACATGAGGGTCCAGACTGTCCTTCAGATAGCCTTAAACTGAAAGTGTTTGGGATGCTTGCTCCAGAATAAATGTAATCTAAAGTGAAACTGAAATTTTCAAAGTGGAGGTGATGATGGAGTGTGCTCAGCATGATATGCTTTGATCTACTTTGATCTACTGATCCGCTGTTCTGCTGAATTGCTAATGTTAACCTACCCTTTGTCAATAAAAGGTTGACAGTAGAATGGCAAAAGTCTGCTACTGGGGCAAAAGTCTTGTAGAGCTTTTTATTAATACTGAATAATATAATGTCACTGAGTATTAATGGAAGGGAGAGCCCACAAATAACAAAGGCAAATGCTGCATAGGGAAAAAAAGTCTTGTCAGGCATACACACAGGCAACTGATGAAAGAAAAGGTCATTTAATATGGATACAAAGAAAACAATCTGCTTGGAAATGAATTTTGCTACTCTGTGTAATAAATTGCTTCTAATGATCCCAGTTGATTATCATTACAGCTAATCTGGTTTAGATAGTAGTAAACATGAAGCAGATCTTTACTGCCAGAGGGCATGATGTGGGTTGTCACAATCTGATGGTCACAGAAAGGGTTAAGGTAAACTGACCAAATTGATGCATTGGAAAGGCTTCGTGTTTCTTCCAATTAAACTTGTTTAATCTGACCGCAGTTCTTAGCCCTTTAATATCAAGTTCTAGGAAAAATTAAAATGTTTTAGAGGTTTAAGTTCATAAAGCTCCTTTGCCATAATGATGACAACACAAAAAGCAATTAGAGAACTGTCAAATGAATATATGTCTTCTAAAGCTTTGATGCACTTAAAAGAACTAATTACAAAGAAAACTCCAGTGCTGAATGTAATGATCAGCAATATGCAAATCACAGATAAATTCAGGCAGACAAAGGTCCCTAGAGACCAGAAGTTTGCCAAATGACTTGTAAATGTAGACCATGAAGGTTTAATACAGTATATGACCATGTTTTCCTGGAGTTAATCTAGATAATGGTCATTATGGAAAGGGTAATGGCAAGTTCACTACACCAGGACAATGGCTATCCTCTTGCTTCAGCCATTCCATGCTCAGCAGTGTATAGCAGTCTCTTACTGGTAAAACGCCATTTCTACCAACACTAGGGTTTGCATTTATGATCTGTCTATGTCTTTAATAAATCTGCTAAGAAGTTCTTTACATAAAAAATGTGGCAGAAGTTTTGAATCTTTCTGCTGCAACTGGGTGCTGCTAAATGTATGTTTGGAGTATGTATACCATACTCAAACATTTTAGAACTGAGGTGGAACCCAAATGTTGTCCCATTTCTTTTAGTGAAAAAAAGGAAGTAAATGCAGAATAGGATATATTTTGGGGTGAGTGGGAACTTACTTGTGACACTGAATTTATGTGAGAAGAGCTCTACTGAGAAGCTTGAATTATCTAGATAGAAGCCAGTGTGTTTCTCAGTAAATGAGCGTCTAATGAACTATTTTATACAGAGACAAAAGCTTATTGTTTAGTCAGTTTATGCTAATCTTCTCCCAAAATTACCTGCCTACCTTCCATCAAGCTCAGCAAGCTCTACATCTATGGAGCTATACTAAGTTCAACAAACTTTAGTATTCCGCAATACAGCTGAGGTCATGATACAAACACTTGATTAATACTTGGCCTTTTCATTCTGTGCATAAAGAGTATCAGATATGTTATTGTTTTGAAGTAGACATTGTGTAAAAATAAGAATATTTGTTATCAATGTAAGTTTTGCTTTTGATTCTTTAAGGAAAGTGCAAAGCTAAATTGTGATGATTACAAAAGTGGAAGTTTATTCCCTTTTCTTGTTTCTTGATATAAATAAGCTCATGTAAATGGCAAGGGAATCAAGTCCATGTGCAGAAATAGCTGGTAGGTCTTTTTTAGGTGATAAGCAAGTATTCATTTTTCCATTCTTAAATATTCAGTTTAGAAGGGAGGTAGGATTCTGCTTTCTAATAGAAACTTCAACCAGATAAATGTAGACGCTCCATCTTAAAACAGATATTTTTAGGCATACTAGTTCCTGCACGCTGTGCAGATCATTCCTATGGTTGGTAAGAACAATCTTTCCAATACGCTCTAATCAGCTGAGAGTTCTTCTGTAAAACTGATATATTGTCATCTGCTTCCTAGTACATGGAAGCAGACTTGGTTATTCATTATGTTTTTGAGGCATATGGTGAAATCAAAAGTGAGACTTCAATTTTTTTAATATTTAGTTTTGGTTTGTGATATTCTTTCTGTATATTTAACTCTGCATCAGTGAAGATATGGTATTAAGGTTCATAAATTCTCATCAGTCATTAAAGCAGAAGATGAAAAGTATGGGTCACTTGTTATCTTAATTAACACCTACCTGGTGTTTTCCAAATGAAGTGTCAAGAAGTAAAGGGCAAATTTGTGTTAAATTAATGCACTCGCAATATTTCTCCCATAATACCTCCTTATCCCCTTTAGAAATTCCGTATTCATCTGGGGAAGAAAAATTTTCCCTGATAAATATGCAATATGTTTTTTTGCATATTGTACTTGTTTAGGGTCCTGTTTAACTTCCTTTGTGAAGTCTAGACATTCTCAATTTAAGAGAAGCGCACTTTACTTTCTGAATAATATTTAACCTGGTCAAATATATTCTGTGAGATGAATTATTTTATTTTCCAAATCAAAGTCATCACTGTCTACCAAACTGTACAGGATATCTTTTTAAAGAATGCTTTATGTAATATAATAGAATAAGATCCATATTTTTAATGAGCAAACCATAGCTCAGCATAACTACTGCTCAGTGCTTTTGTTTGCAAAATAAAAACACATTACTGATGTGATTATTTTTTAATGTGCTTTAGTGATTAAATGGCATCTTAGCCATTTAGGTTGTTTTTCTTTGTAAAGAGGGCAAAAATTAAATGCTTTGCTAGCTGTACAGTCATGATAAATATCTAGTATATTGAGCCTCTCTGCTTAAATTCTTTGGCAGACTATGATCAGCAATGTGACAAATCCGGAATACTTTTGAGGCATAATCTTAAGGGTTTTTATAACTATGTTGGATATAAATAAAAAATTAGGAGATAGTGTTTCCTTTTGCATCTCATATAAGAACTGAAGCAGTCTGCAACTGGCTGCTTGGACAATAAATCACTGTGGGTAAATCTTTACTGAAAATGGTGGTCTTATCTATGAATACATGAGATTCCTGCATGGAAATCATGATGTCTTTCATCCCATTTGCCTTCATTAGATCAGGAATTCCTATTATTTGCAACACCACTGTGGTTTTGGACTTTTTTCTTCTTTCTGTTCCCTATCCTGACTGGGGTTCCTTTAGGCCTGTAATGATGTTCTTGGCATCAGCTGCTAAACAACTAGGATTCAGATCTGAAATACGAATTTAACTTATACTTACTCTGCCCCTCACCTCCCAGTCCCCTTTGTTGTTGCATTTACTAAGGTGCATAATAATACTTATGTCTAGTGGATCGATTTGTTTGATATAAGCGGAAAGAGGCAATCACGCTTCCAAAGAATGTCCTTATAATTAATTGTCTTCAGAGACACTTCCCCTTCACTCTCTCAAAAAGGTGCAAAACCTCTTTACCTTCAAGAAAAAGTTACCAGGGACGGCAGTGGAAATCTGAAAGTAGACATGGGCAGACTAAGCAGGTTAATGAATACAGATAAGCAAGTTGTCAACTCTTGTGCTATTGAAGAAAAGCTCAGTGATCTTAAAGGTCTTTGACCTAAATGATTTTGTGATTCTTAAACAGTTATCTCTGCAATATTATTTGAGACTACATTAAAATATCATACAAATCATTAGAAAGATTTTCAGGGAGATTTTCTCTACCTCTGGTTAAGGACACAGGTAATATGTATAGATGTTTCTATCAATTTCAGTGGTGAAATTTTATTTGCGTTAGTTTCATTCTGCATTTAAAAATCAGAGATTAGTACGTTTTTTGCTTTATTCTTTTTTAAATGAAGCTAGGATCACAAATGTTGCTATTGTATATTATTATTAATGTATTCTTACAGACACCAACAGCATAAGGTGTGCAAAGAAGGAAGATCTGAAAGGTTCGGCAGAATGAGATCAGATCTGCTAAAAGTACAAGATATGTTGTAATGTTCTTCTGGAAAACAAATAAACAACAGGTTAAGTAATGAGTAGTCTTCAAGTTGAGCAAAATCTTACGTGTATTTGAATGAAAGTAGAGGATTGTTCTGAGACAAACAGTATTGTATGTAAAACTTACGGCTAACTGCATTGGCTAGTGCTATTTTGGAATCATCATATAGTTTAATTGATGAAACAGTAAAATTCTAATTGTCAAACTAGCTAAAATGCGGTGTGCAAGAGCTTAATAAATTTAAGGTATTTTAACATCAAGTGCTCTGATGGGCTGTTGCTTAATCACCAGCAGATAAGAATACAGGAGGAGCTGTTTTCAAACTCCAGGGAGAAGATAATCCCACTTAGTGAGAAGTGGGGAATGCATTTGTGTAGTATGAATTTTGTGTTTGTAATTAATGTTGTAAAAAGCACGTTTTTTTTAATCCTTATACGTTTAAATTTCACTGAATATAAAGAAATGAGACTCGGAGGTTCTGATCGTTCTTGTTAGTTTACACATAACTAAAATTTATCATGTATAGTAATTTTTTAAAATATATATTTTTATTTATTTAAATTTGCCTGGAATAAATGTTTAAATGGTGATTGAGCAAACTTGAAGCTTTTTAGTGATACAGTCATTCTTGGAAGATGGCAACAAAATCAAGCCACTTTGAGTTTCATGAGATTTCACCAGAGATAAGCATTTCAAGTCGTTCATAAATTGCTGCCAATTAAAATTGACCTGAGTGTTAACTGTTTTACAGGAGACCAATTTTGTTAGGTGTACTGCATATGGCCCTAGAATGCTAAATGATTAGACTGTGGCAGATTAAAGAACTGCTTGCTCTTGTTCAAAACTGTTGATTGATCTTTGACATGCTGAAATATGACATCCAACACAATATTACTGCTGGAAAACTTCTGCTGTGAAAAAATGAGTTCTACTTCTGCTTTTGATACCCTTTAACTCAGTAATATAGTTGCTGCTCTGTTTGAGCAATGTCTGCTCAAACATTTATTTTTATTAAGTGCTTACTTAACATAGGCTGAAGTAGCTTAGCCTCAGCTTTTCTTCAGACCTGTAAGAACCAGCAGTAGTTTTACTATGCTCGTTACATCTGAGTCATGCCTATATCAGAGGAAAAAAGCATAGAGCAGGAGAATGAGGTTACACATAGTTGTGTACACTCATAATGGTCACTTAAGAGAAGTGATGTAATTCTATTCTCCCTGTGTTCCCCCTCCCCATTTTTTTTATTCCAGTCATCAAAGACCCATGGAAAATACTGATTTTATCAGGCTGTTTAAGTATTTGAATTGGAATCAATAAAGGTGAATACACAGCACTACTTTTGAAGACTCAGTTTACATGTGTAATCTATACATAAGTTGCTTCTGATATCCATGTGCAGGGTTGTGGTGCTGTTGCTACAAAAATTACGGTGTTGAGGATTGGAGGTAGGAGGTGCTAAATCTTGACCTGTGATATGTTTAAAACAGCTGGTGTAGTGTAAGTAGCAAGAACTTTTAGTTGAACTGGTTATGTTGCAGTGTTAGAAATAGTTTTGGTAAATCTGGCTACTGTTATCTGTAATGAAAGCTGAAACAAAGGTTCAAGAGCAGAATGTTGTGCAATACTCCGGTATTTTTTCATGTAGCTTGACTAGTTGTTACGTATTTATATTTAAAAATAATTGCTTTGTTTTGAGACAAGTCTTAGGGAAGGGGGTTGTCCTTCACCATTCTAATTTATAGATATTTGTTTCTGACTATACCACCTGTTGAGAGGCTTTGTTGCTCACAGTGTAGGTTATCTGAACTAGCAAGGCAGTGGAACTGATAGGCTTTGGCATCTCTTTCCTTAGGCTTGTACTTGAATGCATCCAAGTATCACATCACGGTCACTCCCTTGATTTGTATTCATTTGCCTTTGATATATTTTAGAATGTATAAAAGGAGGATGAGCTCCTTCATGATACCATAGCAGTTAGACACATGTATTCAAGCCCCTGTCTAATTAAACTGACCCTCTAACTGGAATTTAACTAATGTGACTGTTCATAACAAGCAAGTAAGGAAACATAGTTTCTTTTCCATTCATTGTTTGCTTGTATAGGTGTTTATTAGAGTTTGTAACTAGAATCAAGCAGATTGTGTGTAAATCTGTGTATAGGAAATATTTTTCAATTATCACTTGTTGGAGTAGGGTATTGAAAAATTTAGAATAACTTTTGAGAGAAAGAAAGTTCTCTCAAACTTTACATATTGAGAAAGAAAAGTAAAGGCAAGTGCCAAAATACTCTCTTAAAGTTTTAAGTCAAAATAGGCAGGTGATTATAAAAAGTCAGTATGGATTTTTATTTATTGTAATAGGTGGTGATATCTATTCCTTGTGATGTAGGACTTGAAATCAGGATTTTCCTGCGCTTATTCTTGGTTTTCACATGAGACTTCTGTTTTAAATAGTAAGCATCACTTAAGTGCAGTGCTCTTTCCATGCACACCATTTGTTGGCTTGAAAGATGCTGGTGTAAGTTTACCTAGATTAACTTTAAAGTGACTTTGGAAATACATCAGAGGGAGCGGAAAAATCTCATGTTTGTAGTAATTGAGTACTTCTTACTGGAACTGGCTGTTTAACTAGAATCTAAGGCATATGGAAGATATATGCTGAGGAAAGACGATTGCAAATCTAAAGTTTCTGCCCATGAAGCAAGGAACTTGTAAAGATTAATGAAGGCTCAACTGCTTTGTAGTACTATGTGAATAGGACCTAGAATATTAATCCATTTATGTTTCAAAATAGTACCTGTGAATTAAATAAAATATTTGAAGAGGGATAAAGAAATAGGGAAGGTACTTCCAAACTATGTAAAGGTTTTGCTACTTTTATGTATGGGAACTGAGAGATACATTATTATAACGAGAATATGGAGAAGATCAGGAATGTGACAAATGAAGTGATGAGCAGTCTAATATGGTTAATTTGATTTTAAATCAAATCAGTTTTAAAAGTTTTTAAAATGTACTGTTGCTGTTAATTTCACCTTTTCTTTCTTACCAAGGTATGTATCTCTTTAGGCCAAGTGTCACTGGGGTTTCTTTAAGTAATTGCTTCTTTTTTTCTTTTTGTCATTGAATAATAGCTTAATTACCATAGTAAATCTCTATCCTTACTCCTCTGTAAACAAATTAGACCTCTCCCTAAGCAGTTTTTTCTATTCTAGTTTCATCCCTTCTGTCCAGATTCCTTAATTTTTGAATAATACTATTTTGTGCTATGAACAGGTCAGTCTCTTTAATTTGACATTACCCCTTTCTGTTCTGCCTCATTTCTCCTGTGCATAATAGAGTGTTTGTCACTTCTGCACAGGGGAGAGGGCTTTAATGAATTGCACAGGGTGTGCTGTAATTGACAGTAATGCATTCTGTACATTTTTTAATTAAGTCTGTAGAACTCCCTCATCTATGGTGGATAATAGTTTCCTAAATTGTGCCCTTCTATTTTTATCAGTATGTCTAATCTTAAAACGTAAAGTCATTGTCACATAAGTGACAATGAATGTCCATTCTTTAATCAGCATTTAATACTCAATATCATCTATTGCTTCAGAAATATCTGATGGAAAAAAAATATCATACAGTGTAACGTAGACCCAGAAAAGATTTCAGAAAAAAATGTCCAAGTGATTGATCAAAATATAAATGCTATTTTTCGTTGTATTTTCAAATGTAAAAAGCCATTAAAAATATATTCTTGGCCTATTTAATTCATAATTTAAAGATACGTTAAATTCATCACTGTGCAGAAGGTCAGTAAAAGTCTAGAAATAAATTATATCCCTATTTAGCCCTGTGGGCCTGATTCAAAACTCTTTGAAGTCACTGGGATGTTTTTCTTTGAGTTCAGCACAAATAATAGTAGCTAATAATCTTACTCTAAGTAGATTCTGAATGAAACAAATAATGAAATAAGATTTTGAAAGTTCAACTTGGCTTTAATGTTTGAATAATAGAACAGTACTGGCAAAAAGCTGAGGTCAGTAGTTCATATTCTGTTGTCGGGGAGACCAGAACAAGAAGTTTGGTGCAGCAGTTTCGGGGAGAGTGAGGTTCTGTAATGCACACAGAAAGAACGTCAAAGGCTTGTCAGGATGATTCTTTATAGAAGGTGAGCTCTGATTTTTGGCTTTTTGAAAGGCTTCTGTCACCTGTGAAAACCCTCATGGGTATTGAAGGCTGGAGCAAGCCTCTAAGAGCCTTTTTTTTCAATGTATGTTTCTAATTGTTGTAGTAATTAGTTGCTCAGTTAGTGGCATCTTAGCTAGCTCTGAGTGCGGCTCCTCTGTGAAGCAGGTATAGCATCTCAAGGAAGCAGGTTAATTGTGAATTTAAATAATTTTGAAAGACATGTATTAAGATACAATGGAATTAGTGAAAAAGCAATTGTAAAATCTCAGCCTGAATCATAGAATCGCTAGGTAAGAAAAGAACACTAGGATCATCGAGTCCAACCATTCCTATCAACCATTAAACCGCGTGTCCCTAAGCACCTCATCCACTCGTCTTTTAAACACCTCCAGGGATGGTGACTCAACAACATCCATGGGCAGCCTGTGCCCAATGACCTTTTCAGTGAATTTTTTTTCTGATGTCCAGCCTGAACCTTCCCTGGCAGAGCTTGAGGCCATTCCCTCTTGTCCTGTCCCCTGTCACCTGGGAGAAGAGGCCAGCTCCCTCCTCTCCACAACCTCCTTTCAGGTAGTTGTAGAGAGCAATGAGGTCTCCCCTCAGCCTCCTCTTCTCCAGGCTAAACACCCCCAGCTCTCTCAGCCGCTCCTCATAAGGTCTGTTCTCCAGCCCCCTCACCAGCTTTGTTGCTCTTCTCTGGACTCGCTCCAGAGCCTCAACATCCTTCTTGTGGTGAGGGGCCCAGAACTGAAAGGGGTTTTGCAAGCACGTCTGCCAACTCCCTAAATACTCTTGGGTGGATAAGCATGTTTTTGCTTTAATATATAAAAAGCTCTTAAAGAAAATTTAGACATCTCAATGTCTAGACCTGATGTGTTTCTTTTTTAGCAATATAAGACAGTTTATTGTAGTAAATTCATTCAGTAGTTTTAAATTAATAAAAATTACTGGAATGATGAATCGCTCAGAATTTCTCCGTGAAATGAGTTTTTATACTTAAATCGTCTCACTGGAAGAGCAGTTCAATAAAATACACAATTCTGTTGTAATATTAGATGGGATGATGTGTGCTCAAATAATTTATATTTGTTTCTTTAGTACCATCCTTTAACATTTAGCTATTTGCACCTCATTGTTTCTAGTCAGGGCATGAATTTTAGCCAACACATTAATTCTTATATTTCACCAATTATGCATTTCAAGCTATTCAATCAAATGATACCTTTTTTATTTTATGTTAGTGGACTCAACTTGAGTTTGCATATACAACTGTTTCTATAGTAACTGTTACACTTCAAAGAAGGGAATGGCAGTTTAAATGATAAAAAAAAATGACAAAATAGGTGGCATAGGAAAATATTGTGTACTGTGAGAATGTTATAAATTTTTATTGACAATAATTTCAAAATGCAGGGCATTTGTAAGGAATGCATGGATGGCATGCAAGACTTCAGAAAATGCTTGTATTATGTAGAACAATGATCCATTTAGAGGGAAAATAGAGGAAAAAAATGAACAAGATATAACTGTTGTAAATAGTAAATTTTTAGAATAGAATTTTTCAACTTTCCCTTTTTCCTCGATGAAAAACAACTACTCCATTGAAATCATATTTTTGATAGAGTTTTCTGGTTTTGTTGATTTTTCCTGGGGAATATCTATCAAGTGAGAAAGGAAAATTAAAGGATTAGGGTTTTTTTTGTGGTTTCTTTCTAACAGTGCTGAAGAAATGCTATTTATGCTAAGTGTTAATGGCATAACTACTTACCCTCACATACTTTTATGGAAAACGTTATTGTTATGTGAAAATAATTTCACATATATAGCCAAAAGAAGGCTAGGTAAATAATACTATTGGTTTAAATAATACTTGTTCTAGAAAATATAAAATACTTAAAATATGTTACAAATTTTAATTGTGCAGATGTCTGTTTAAAGTGTTAATTGATGTATCCACATTAGGAAAAGACATTTCCTTTTGCTAAAAAGCAGGTGGATACTCCATTGGCATACCTATTAAAAGTGCTGAAAGGATACAAGATAAGACATTGTAGGATAAAAGATCCAGTCATAAGCATTAAAAAAAAAATCAAAACCCATGAATGAGTCTTCTATAGCGATACGAGTATCTTAGGTTGAAATGCCCATATAAGCCAGCAGTCTAGTGGTTTTGATGTTAGTTTTATATCACTGTTTTCATCTCAGGAAAAAAACAAAAACTACATGCTTACTAATTTTTAAAAATATTGGGTTATGTGATGTTTTGTTATGTTATGGTGGGCGAGTTTTGCATGTGTTTTTCTTTTTTTTTTTTAAGTAAACAGTCAATTTTAACAGTATATTTAAATTTTTTACTAGTAATTAGTTCTAGCTTGATAGAACTGTAACTTATTCCATAAAGTTTCCAATTGCCTTATTTTGTTTGAAGCTAGGCATTTTGGCTTCCACCTCTTGAAGATGGAACCCTTCCGAAAGCACTTTCTTCTAGAAGTGAAGAAATTCTGGAAACTCACTTTTCCTTATACTTGTTAAAAATTTATATCAGATGTTTAGTTAGAACAGGTATCAAAATGTACAGTTTTCAAAATACAGCCTCATTCAGAACTTTGAATTCAGTATTCTTCAACTAGAAAATTGTTCAGAGTAAACCAGAATTTTCTGTACTAGTAGTTGTGAGACTTTTCTTTGATTATATAGTGACCTTATTACCAGCAAGATTTTTTTCTACTGGAAGAGTTTGTTAATTTATGCTAAATAATTGAGTGAAGAGTTAATATTAAAGTAATATTGTTATTTAGTTAGAGAAATAACTGTAGAGCCAACTCTTAGATACTGTTAGATGGCTTCGTGAAACATATGTGCAATTGCAGAGACGTTAGTCGTAGTATTATAGCTGTATGTTTACAATCTGGTGCTGTTGGACAAGCAATTGAGTTTTAAGACCTTCATTCTTTGACTTTGTCCCAAGAGCATTTTGCACTTACTCAACCAAATGAGACTATTATTAACTTTTTAGGTTATCCGTTAGACTTCAATCAGAAGGGGTAGCAAGAGCACGCAAGTATCATGACGTTCTGTGTTCTTCACAAAGACTTATCTGTGCTGTGGTTTCCCATGTTGAAGCTGCCTCGTGCTTCAGTGGGCTTCTTGACTTTTTATTTCAGCAAACTACAAAAATAATTTATAATAAATATCTTTCACTTTAAGCTATTACAAAATTTACCCAATCTGTTTCTATTTCTGCCTCATTAATTTCTAGCATATGTTTTAAAATCCATTGTCGAGAAGGCATTAGACCCTAGAGGACTATTATCTGTTTTCTTCTAAATTTCCTAAATGGTGGTTGGCTCTCATAAAAATTTCAATGTGAGTTTTGAATAGCTGATTGAACAATGATATTTATAACCAACGTGTAATTAATTGACAAATTTTCCATAAATAACACACAAATTGCTATATTGATTTTCTAATTTTTTATGCTTAATGCAGAATTTGCCATTTTAAATTCAGTATTTTTAACTTGGATTGTTTGGATATGTCAGCCATTCCACAGTAATTGACTAAGCTTGTCTTTGGGGAAGACATTTATAAATATTGGTAACTGTTACGTGCTTCTAGAAAGGCTTCATTTAAAATATTATTCTGTTCTTAAAATCATGTAAGGTTTTTATTTGAATCAAGGAAGAAGTGTGATGATGAAGACATAATTCTGACTTAAGCAGTGATGACTTTCTGCATACGTATGCAGATTTTCAACTACTTTTGAATTTTCCAAGTCTGAAACATACGACAATTTAACTTTGTCATGCTTTAACGTCCTGGAAAGTCTTTTAATGTTTGCTCAAGTGTAGTTACAAGTATCTTGAGAACAGCACCACTTCTGTTTATGCGCACTCTCAGTTAAGTTAGGTCTTTCTGTTTTACTTTTAATATTGCAAGAAAAAAATATAAGCCTTATAATTAAAATTACAAGAAAAATTGTATATCTTTGAATGCGGAAAAAAAAAGGAAATATTGTGTTCTGATACTTAAGTATCTAGAACTGTAGAGAGGCAATCTGGGAGGTTTGTACAACCTAGACTAGCTTGCCAAAATGATGCAGAGGCTATTACAATGCTGATACCTGTTGGGTAGTGTGTACTTGTTATTGCTGCTGCTTTTTCTGTTGCACCCTGCTGCCTTCTTCTATATCCATCAAATTAAAGGTATCACACAGCAGATTGACTAAATCTGGCTATGGTGTGCCATAGAAGGAATTCTAAGATGCTCATTCAAAACAGCTTTATGTGTTACAATACCAACCGGCACACGTTCAGAATAGAGAGAGAGAGTCTTTATTTGCAGTGTAGTCTCCTTAGAATGTTTCCACGTAGCATCAATATTTGCATTATGCTGAAATCCTGTGGGTTCTGGCTGATCACATCAAGATGATGGACTTCCACTGGATTTCTGCTGGAGTTTACTGACAGATTAAAATGTTTAATTCATTTTGCACAAGTATTAGTTTGGCCATATCATTGCACGTTTGTTCTCTTGCCCCGTTTAATTCTACAACAAAAGTCCAGTGTTCTGGGCTCAAAGCAGTTCTGAAAGTCTCTGCCCTGTGCTTTTTGGAGGGGGAAAGAATTTAGGCTGGATGAACTTAGAAAATCTATTGAAAGGAGGTATGCTTTGGGAATGGCTGAGGAGGAGAACGCTCAAAGGAATTATTTTGCACAAAGAGTAGAATATAGTGTAAATAATATTGGAGCGTTTTACTGAAATGATTTTTGTATGGGAAAGAAACTCTGTCAGAATGGATCATCATTTGTGTATGCTTATGTGCATGTCTACATGTTGCTTTTATAATGAACTGTTAACTGGTTCCAACACATTCCAGTGTGAAGGGTCTACTTCTGCCTCTTTCAGGCAGATAATGTGTGTACCTAGTTGTTTTAATGGGCTGCATTAACGACCAGGATGGGGAGGACTTTTTCTCTGTTTCTCTTGCTAGAAATTGATCCCAAATAGATTGTAGCCTTACAGTAAACCTAATGACCCTCAGATACTTAGAACTGATAAAGCAGGGATTTTTGTAGTATGTGTAGTAATGTGGGATATAATGGTAAGTGGTGGTGGTTGTTCTGTTAGGTTTATTAATCCTTTTAGCCAGGAGTTTCAGAAACTTCCTTCCGCCACGTGCAGATTTTACATTCTTGCAGTGTTATTTCTTACCTACATATACCCCAAAATATAATAACCTTTCCTTTAAAACAAATGACTAGGTCCCTTCCAGTAAATAAGGAGGACTAGTTGTTACATTTGATATGCAGCTATTTCTGGATTTTGTAATGGTTTGCTCGAGTTACAAGTACTTTTCCAAATGTGATATGAAACAAAGGTATTGCATCTAGTTTCTTCAGCCCACAAGACTGCTCTGATCTTTTGAAAGAAGTGGATCACTATGGACCTCATCTTACACTCATTGGAATAGTGTTTCTGGTGTCTTTAAATGGTGTGACCCATGACCTTAGTTATAGTGTCTCACTTCTCCTTTTAAGAACTACTTTTTATTTCAGTTACTTTTAGCTCTTCACTTCTTGTATTTCAGTGGAGGGGCACAGCTGACTGATTTGGTGTAATGTACGACCTCCTGCCCTCTGGGAAGTCAGTGAATTCTTCGTTGTTGAAGCTTTTCTAAGAGATATTTCCAGGGCTCATTTGAAATCTAAATTCAATTCTGTTAGCAGTCATCTCTGTGACAGTTTCATTTACTTCACACGCTAATCCGTCAGATAACATAGCATCTCTCGCTGGCCCCAAATTCACAGCATTCATTTATTAACATTACATTGCAACAAAGGCAAAAATAGATTCACCTTAATGCTGAACCTTGCCATTACATTTCAGCCTCTGTACAACTACTGATGGTTTGGAGTGATAGGGCTCTTTTTTAAGAGGTCTATAATGTCTGGAATTAATTATCATTTAGCAATTCAGGAACAATTTGGTTAAATGTTCTCAGACATTTAAAATGATCTTTTGGTGTTGTGCCATGCATAATGTGATTTGCATGAAAACAACACCTGCATATCTTTGTGAGCAGTTTTTTCAGATTCTACGCATTATTCTTTCTACACTGCATTGAAAACAGCATTCAGTGATGCAGGCATGATTGTAGCAGTTTTGGTGTCTACTGTTCTTCAAGCACCTTATTAAAGCTCTAATTATGATTCTCATCAATAGATATGGAAGTATTTTGTAAAGGAATCGAATACTGAAATTCATCAGACGTTTCTTATTGACCTGTTTTCTATTGATGAGTAGAGGGTTATTTGTGTGGGGTGGTAAGATTTTTTGAGTTGTTTTTTTTTTTTTTCTGTAGGAATGAACAATGTACTCTTATGTCTTTCAGAGGATGATGAAACTTTCTTTTTTTTCCTTCCTCTCCCAAGTCAAACAGGTACACTTTCTACAACACAGAATTGTTTTAAGTAAGCCATGTGGATTGATTCCCTGGTTATTGCACATCACAGATATTTTGCAAGTTGAAATGGGTGGTCTTTGGAAGATGTGCTGCACCTCAGGAGATGGCCCCCTCTGTTAGGTTGGATGTGAATGTGAGGTGTTTAAACTCTTCGTCAAAAAGCAGTTCAACAGATTGTCCAAGTATTTTCCCTTTTCAAAGATGGAGACAAAAATCACAGGAGAGGCAAATTTCATGTCCTTGTGCATTAAGCCATTAGCTAATCCAGGACAAAAATAAAACCCCTTTAATCCCAGCTGAGTATCCTACTGACTATTCCACCGTCTCATTTTGTAGCATCAGAATCATTTTGCAAATTTCCACTTGGAGCACTAATTGGCTAAATCAGCAATCATGAATTTTGGGAAAACATGTCCTTCATTTCTCTCAGAACTTGACTGGTGGGACATACAAGCCACTGGAAAGGAGTTAGAGAGAAGTGGTTAATATTGATAACTATTTGGCTGCTGATACTCGAGACATTCAGATTCCTCTTAGCAATGCAGATACTGGAAACTATATTGAAATAAACAATGCTATAATTAAATTACTTTAAATTTATTGTTTATTCCTTGCTGACAAAGTGCATGGTTCCAAAGAAAACAATTTAATGATGCATCTGTAGAATTTTTGCTTTTACGAACTAGTAAAATAACATAGTTGTACCCAGTGAAGAAATGCAGTTGCTTCTGTAATTATTTTCATTCTGCTGAATATTTCAACCTGCTGAATATTTGGCACTGTTGTTCTTGCCTTGTAGCTGTTTATTTAGGACTGGGAAGAGTTTCTGAATTACTTGTGGCATTTGAGAGGATGAAAAAAGTAATTTCAAGGAAGATTCAGTTGTGTGTTTACTAGTGACATGCCTTCTTCTGTTATCACAGAGATGTTAATATTTTAGACTTTTGGTTTATTTTGCATGTGTGTGTGTGCACCCATGTCTTCATGTTGGTAGCTGGTGCAGAGACTGCTTGTCTGCAAATTCACACTGTCCAAAAGAATTCCAGGTATCCATTTTAGATGCGTGTGTTGATCAACATGTTATGCATAGGACACAGAGAGTCAGGCTTCTGTAATGATCTCTAGTATCTTTATCTAGTATTAGTTCTTAATTCATGAAGGTTATGAGTGGAGGTGTGGGGGGAAATGCAAATACCTAGCTAACATCCTCCATAGCTGACTGCCAGTGTATACGTTCTCCTTGTTATGTACTCTTCTCCTTTTCTCATCTGCTACGTAAGCACTGTATGAGGGGGAAGACATCACCTAATGTTGTAACTTTAACACTATGCAGTACATGCTGAGTATTTTGTTTTTGCATTGTCCGTGTACTTCTTGAAATGTATGAATTGTGAAAGAACTAAGTCAGGGACGGGGTATTAGTCATTAGCATCAGTAGAGCAGAATCTTAAAGCAAGAGGCTTTATGAAAAAATGAATTCACGTAGTAACTTTCAAAATGTGAGAAAACAGGATGACCTGTGGTACCGGGCAGATACAACTGAATAGATAGTACAAACCTACAGACTTTGTGTACGGGCGATCATCAGGATTTCTCACAAAACTGAAAATTTCCTCTAATCTGTCAGCTACACGATACTTTAATAATGATGTTCAATACCTAGTAAACCCATGGAAATTATGACCTTCTTAACAAATAGTAACTCTCAGTGATTTGTGGACAAGGAGTACTACTAGAATCTGAGAATGTTTATACCTACAGAACATAAATGCAGTAAGTTTTAAAAGTTTTTGAAGTAATATTTGACTAGATTGCATGAGGAGACTACATCTGAGACTTGTTCAGTCTTGCATATTGCATCTATTTTTCATGCAAAGTAAAATTAGGCCCCATTGAATAGTCCTATACCAACAAAACTAATTTTAAGAATAGAAAATTATTTAAAGAAATGTATAGCACTGTAATGAGTCATAAGTGTAGAAAGTTAAAATCTTTCATGTATGCTGTATTTTATGTAGGCATGTTACTTTTTTCTTTATATGAAAGCTACATTCTTATGAGTTGCAGGTAGCAGTCTTGATTTAGAATTTAGACCTGAGAACATGACCAACTTGATGCCACTTCCATTTTTAATTTCAAACTAAATTTAATTTTTGTAATAGCAATAGCAGTAGCTGTCTCCTTTACATAAAAAGCAGTTTCAACACTAATGGTTCAAGTATTTCAGTTGTCATCTTGTAAGCTGACTTGCTTGAAAATTACTTTTTTTTATTATTATTTGGGTAGACTTTTTCAGTTGGATCTTTAGCTGCTGATGAATACTTACACAGGCATAATGAAGAGGTTTATATGGACTGTGAGAGGATAGGAAGACAAGAATTGTTCCTTTTGCTGCCGGTGCTCAGCTGTGCTCACAGAGGAGAAAATGTGAAATCAGTTGTCTGTGGTTCTTGTAAGAATCAACTGAGTGCTGGAAGCTGTATTTTCCTACAGTGACAAACTGTTGAGAGGTTTTTACTGCCCATGGAGCTTTGCTTTTCCACCCTTTTATTTTTACTAAATCTAAAATCTGATTTGTACTATTACTAGCATGTTTATTATGGTATTTAAGAGCTCAGAAATATGAACATGACCCTTGTGCTTACAGCTGTTATTGGAAAATGGAAATCCTAAATGCTAACATAATCTGAAATTTTTTCTCTGTTGGCAAAAAATATCGTGCTATACTATTTATGTATTTCATACATTTAATGAGATAAGCCCCTATTTAATATAATAAAAATATTTTAATTTAAAGTTTTTATTCTTGTTTTAGGCTACATGTATGGGTATAGTGGTATAAGTAGAAAATGTATCTGTGTTGTGTGTGAGGAAGTCATTAAAGCCATGGAGAGGAAAACCATAATTCTAGTTTCCCACTGTTTTTACATTTGTGTGGATGACATGCCTTATTTCTGAATCCACATTAGGAAGTCATGTGAAGAACATGTAAATTAAGTCTCCTTTGCATGCATGTTAGCTACATGTGGAGCACTTGTCATGTTAGTCATGGCATAAAGCTGCAACCTGATGCTGATAATATGCCTGTAAGTGTTTGGTGATGTCTCTAAGTACTCTGTTAGAGAGATAAGTTTAGAAGATGTCCAAAATTTTACTGTGTGCCTCATCCACTGACGCAGAAATACAGTTCAGCTCTCCAGCTATCTCCTCTAGACCATGCTTTGAACAAGAGCGGTAGACTTCCATGCACTGTTGAACTATAGTGGAACAGGGAGATAATTAAAGAAATGAATCATGGTGCAGTCTCTCTGCTGGAATGTACACTAAATATGAAATGAAAATATAAATGGAAATGAAATGGATTTTGTACTTGTTACCTTAGAGAAAGCAAAGTTTTGTCATATGGAAATTAATTTGAATATTAATAGCGTAGATAAATATTGTACTTACTCTCAGCACAAAGTCCAAGCTCAGCTGCTCTGTGCCAGGCCTCCTAAAGCTTTGAGTTACATAGATTCTCCTGTTTATCTGGTTGGATTTCCAGAAATATCTTTCAAGCCTTCAACAGCAAAGTCTAAGGACACTAAGAATGAATTTTTAGTATCTTTCAAAATGTCCACTAGCCAGTGGTGAGACCATTCTGGTCTCACAAAAACCTGTTTCATTTTCTGCTATTCCAGTGGAATCTACTGTTGCTTCTATGAAGACTATGCAGCACCATCATCTTGCTAGCCATGAGTTTTACTTTGCCTTTTAATTCTACCAAGCAATGAAGAAAAGAGACAGAACTCACAAGTGCTTTTGGTTTTCCATTTTTAGATAACAATAACTCTTGTATTGATTTACATGGCTTATACATTGTAGTAGCAGTACTTAGTTTTAGCTAGTTTATATCTTCTTGGGAGGATTGATAATGCTAATGAAAACTGCTTAATTTTATAATTCAGTAAGTGGCAAGAGGGTGGTGCTGGTTGAATATGAAGAATACCAATGTGTTCAAATTCAAAACTTACTTAGATCTGGTATAAGAATTGGCATATGTCTGTCTCTATAAGTGAGATAGGCCTGTATATGGTAAGCAGTTGAACATTACTTAACTAAATCTGTTTGCAATTTAGTAAGCATGTGTCAGATCTGGTAGCCTTAGCAGTGATGTTTTTTTTTTCTCTGTCTTAGGTGGAGATAATTAAGTCTTACTATTTACGAAACTCCTACTACTCTTTTAGCCTCAGTTTGTTTTTACAGAACTGTACATTACTTTTACACCACAGATTGCAGCGGTTTTGTTTTTTTTCTAATAATAACCGCTTCTAAAATCATGCCCTGTGCTGCGAAAGCACAGTTTAAAGGAAGAAAAGCAGTTTACATAGGGCATAACTGTCAAAAAAACTCTTTTTTGTTTTTTTTCCCAAAACATACAATTGATAGAATAAATGGCCTATGAAGTTCCTGTTATTTTTGGCATTAGTACTAGATTGGTACCTGCTGCTGCTCGAGGTAAAAGAAGCCACAAGGGTATCTTCAGAAAGCTCTAGGAGTTTTTAACAAGCTGTCATCTGCCCTTTACCCAAGAGTGGGAGCAGCCTTTGCTGCGGCTGTGCCCTGATTGTGGAGGGTCAAGAACATTTTCTGCTAATGCTATGTGGACTCCTATATAAAAGCTCACCTTAGAGCACGGCTCCCAGAACATAACCAACAGATGGAACAGTTTGTGCAGAAGGGCACAGAGAAAAGTGGTCAGACCAGCCTAAATGTTCTCAGTTACGGTGGTGATGCACCACAGGGCATGTTGCCCAGCAGCTATTGGAGCAGCTATTGCTGTGAGGGCAGGAGCTTTGACCCAGACACAGCTTTGGATGATCAATGCAGCCCCCCATGTTCCGCACTGCAGGAACTGCCTGGGGTCTCTCTGAGGCCCAAAGAGATGCTCTTCTGTCCTGCAAGTGGTTTTAGGGAGTTGCATTCCCAGGTGGAGGAGTTAAAGGAGGAGGTCAGCAGGCTGTGTAGCATCAGAGAGGTTGAGGGAGAGAAAGACAGGATCTTCTTAGAGATGCAACAACTTGGGAGGGTTTGCAACTGTGGGACAGGTTGACTACCCTCAAAGGTGAGGAGAAGCTGGTTATGCTTTCAAGCAAAGCATCTGGACAAACTGACCCTGAATCATGCAAGACCATCAGGAGGAAGCAGTGAATGAATAGTAATGGTTGACTGTGGGGAACGTAGTCACCCATCTGTTTATGTGACTGCAAATCTAGAGAGGGGATCCTGGTGGACAGCAAACTGAACGTGAGACAGCAGTGTTTCCTTGTGGCCAAGAAGGCTAACCGTGTGTTTCCTCAGGAGAAACGCTTCCAGTAGGCCAAGGGAGGTGATCTTTCTGCTCTACTTGGCACTGGTGAGGTTACACGTGGAGTACTGTGCCCAGTTTGGGACTTCCCAGTGTAAGAGAAATGGAGTTAATGGAGAGAGAGTAGCAAAGGGCCACTAAGATGATTAAGGGACTGGAGCTTTTTCCTGTGAGGAGAGGCTGGGAGAGCTGGGTCTGTTTAGCCTGCAGAAGAGAAGGTTTGCTGTGGGGGGGTGGGGTGTTATTCTCATCAATGTGTACAAATATCTGAAGGGGTTGGGGGGCATAAAAATACAGGGGTAATTTTTTTTTTTCTTCATACACATGTGAAGATGACTGAGGCATGATAAGATTGGACAAACTTGCTTGTAAGGAAACATGGACATATGGGACTTGAATTTTGTATGTTGCTCTTTACCTGCCTCAACAGCAATGAGCGGGGAAGATAAAAAGTCAGCTTTGTCTTTAGACCTCTTCTATATATCTTTATACCTGGTGAACCTGCACTGGTTAAATAAAAGATTATCTTTTCCAGGCCTTCCCTTACAACTTTTTCCTCAAACACAGAAACAGTGTTTTGCAGTTATTTATATGCAGTCTCCTGCCTCAAGCTATGCAGAATTTCTGTGAACAACTTTAGCTGGATATCTGTTCATATAATCTTTAGCAACCAAGTCTTAAATATAGAAAAATAAAAACATATCAAATCATTTATGGGCAGGTGTTGTAAGGTGTGTAAAGAAAAGAATTCATCAGAGTTTTGCAACTTGAAAATTAGTTTTCAGGGCAAGTATAGATGGTGACTGACTTCTAGTTAATACACAGTTGTCTAGTATTTTTCTTATCCTGATAGTCTGTTCTTGGAAAACAATAGATAATACCATGCCTGTAATAGATAATACTATGCCTGAGGGATTCTAACTGCTTTATATGAAATGTAGGTATGTCTTACTATAACACTGCTCCTGGAGGAGTGTGTGCATTGTGGGGTTTTATTTGGGTTTGTATGTGTTTTTTTGGGTGCGTGGATTTTTTTTTTCTGTTGTTGTTTTTGTTGAGGCCTTGTAATTCAGCAGAGATGTATATATGATAGGATTGACTACTGATAACTGAATTAAGGAGAATGTAGCAACAGGACAATAACTTGGAAAGATTGAGAAAAAGAATTCTTTTGTTAGTTGATGCAGCTTGGAGTAGGCCAGCAATGCTACCTATATCTCGCCTATTTTCTGTGCTCTTTGAAAACCTCTACATTCTTTAAATTAGTCAGTTAGAATTCATGTTACTAATAAAGATGTCATGTTTGAATGCACTAAGTTCTCAATTATATTTTCAATATTATCCACATTTTGACACCTTTAACTCTCCCTGCTTTTGTTTGGTTTAATTTTTTTTCTTTTTCAAAGTTTGACCCTGCACTTCTTCAAAACACCCTCATATGTCATAAAAGGTAACTGGCTTGATGTAATTAGCATAGGGGTTTGAAAATTTCAGGGATGTGTCAATGCTGTAGCATTCGGAGTTCCAAAAATGCATCTTGGGATTTCTTCTTTGACACCAGAGTGAAAGAATGGCTCTCGTGAACGTCTGGCTCCCTTTATTTCTTCTATCTCCCACTAATAAAAGAAGACTTCCTTTGAAGTTTTAGGTATATGATATTATTGGTAATTACTTGCTAGCTCATCCTGATCTTATAAGGATGCCAAGATCTCTTAAAACATTGTCTTACCTTTTGTCATTGAGGCACAGGAATTACATGTTGAGTATTCAAGAATATGAGGAAGAACATTTAAAGGGAATTTTTAATGTTTCTCTATTAAAAATTGAATCAAAGCCCTGATGACCCGAATTGTACAAATGGCAAACAGCTTGAAGAAGAAGTGTTAGGAAGTATGGTAAAGAAATACTTTATCTATTTAAGTTTTTGTTGCAACATTTGCACATGGGAATTAGAGATGGATGAGCAGCTGAGAGCAGTTGTGTTGGGTTATGACTGCCTGAGATTTTGGACTTTTTTTTTTTTTTCCTAACCTGTTCCATAGATACTGGAACTGAGGTCAAAATCCTATGCAGCAATAGAACAGTACATGGAAAGTGTGTTTCGGGATTTTATGTCTCCTTTTAAAGCTGTCAGTGCTGTGTGTTTTCTCTTCCTAAAATAATTGTTTAATCCTGAGAGTTGTTAGGCTGATAGCAAAATAAGTTCATGCCCACATTGCTTAAGTAAAAAGCAGTCTGGCATTTAAATAGACTTCTTGTCTGCTGTGTCGTTTTACTCTCAGGGTTGTGTTCTTTTCTTCTTCTTCTGGAAGCTACCGAAATTGCTTCATCAGTGTGTGACACCAACTACTAGGAAGTCATGGTGAATTAGTGGAAATCTAGAAAGATCTTCATAAATTCAATATTAGCATATGCATTTTTTTCCCTTGGTGGTCTGCTCCAAACATTTGTTTCTCAACCAGAAGTATTGGGATGGGGGAATGCTGTCCTAAGTGAAAGCTTCTGAGATGAGAGGCAAAAAAAAATATGGAAAGTAGTGATGAATGCACATCGTATGTGGAAGTATCATAACTCTGCTTTGCCCACAGTAAAAAAAGGCAGTTGTATTAAAGTTTATTTTTGCCTCATATGGCACTCAAAAGAGAACTCCCAGAGACTTCCATAATTTGCTGTATTCACTGACTTGATGCTGTGTGCTAGAAGGCAAACTACCTCAAAGAGGTGTATGGCTATAGTGGATCCCCTCGCACCTCTCCAGGGAAACCTGCACAGTAGGTTACCTCTGTGCAACTCCTGTGCAAGCAATACAGGGAATAAAAACAAGACCCCAGAGGTCTGTATGCGATCGCAGGTCCATAATTTCATTGCAGTTACAGAGGCATGGTGGGATGATCTCCAGATACCCCTTCTGACCCCTACCATTCCGTGATTTGGTAGTGCTGTGATAGTGTATAGTCAGGAGGTCAGGTAAGGCTATGTCAACATTACCCAACTCTTAGAAGATGGCTCGCGTGGTGTGTCTAAGCTCTGTAAGCAAACTATTTTCTTCTGGATTTTTTTTTAAAGTTATTTATTAATGACTTTGTTTTGACTTCTATATGACCTCTTAGGCTTCTGGTTTTCTGATAAAAGGTGCATCTCCCATATTTGTCTGAGCAAACTTTGGGTTGATGGTATATTTTATCATTGTGTATATAGGTATCTTTTGTATTTTCTTGGTCTAATTGTTTGGTTTTTTTTGGATAAAAGTCAACTCCAACTACATCTTGGTTTTAATCTCAGCAGTTGTCACAGGTGTGGGATAATAATAAAAATATTGCATCTTACATCACTGTGTACTCTGCTAGGGCTCTACTGAGAGTTAATCTACATACTACATCTCTACAGCATGTAAAGACTTTAATAAGAGAAAGTCAATGAGTCTCATGTACCTTTTATAAAACATGACATAAGGCAATATAATTAAAACTAAACTTATTTCCTGTGGTGAAATTAACTTACAGAATTGAAGGTGTTTATTTATTAAATAGGATCTCTGGAGTTCTCGCCTTATTCTTTCTCCTCCTGGGAAGGTTTTGACTGTTTGCTTCTTTTCTCTTGCCTGCTTGCTGTGTAATTTAAAACTGATATCTTCCTTTGGGAAACAAAATTTGATTGGCGAACAGCCTGCATCACTAGCTAAACAAATTACTAACGTTTTCCTCACTTTTCTTTCCCTAATCTTTCCCCTAACTCTGAGGGGAAGACAAAAAAAAAGGGTGCGCAGGTTTTAGAAACACAGTACAGAGCAAATTGTTTTTTCAGTAACAAGGAGGGCCTTTTCTTTTAGGGTAGGTAAACACTGGAGTTTCGTTTTGTTTGGGTTTTTTGAGGGTTTTTTTGAGGGTTTTTTTGTTAGTTATTTTTTTTTTTCTTAAGTAGCAAAGGGAAATAGGAGGTTGGTGCTTTCTTGTTTGTTTTTGTTTCCTGTGATCAAGTCTTTTGGTGTCTGTGATTGATCTCCTACAACATGAAGTGACTGGGTGCAGCTACTTCATGTTATATAATGTGTATTTTATGGAAGGATTAAAGGGATGTGAAGTGAGTTGTTGGTAGCTACTTAGCTTAAAATGGCCAGCAGTGTGTTTACAATGACATAGTAAAACACTTGGCAATGCAGCAGTTTTGTTCACCTTATTAAAAAGGATGATTATGACCAGTTGTTTCTGCGTGCTGTGGTTTCTGCTAACAAGACTATTATAAGTTTTCTTTAAATGTGAAAGTACGTTAAGATATGGGTAAATCAAATCCTCCTGCTCAAATTTCAGTTGAATGAGTTTAAACCTGGATCCTATATGGATCTGATCTGCATGCTTTGGGTTTCTGCAGTAATTCAGACAGAAGAGTAGTTTTTCTTTTCATAATGATTTAGTAAAGCATATTTTCTTTATCCTCTCTGCATAGGAAAAAATTTGAATTATATAGATCTTGTAGTGCTTCATGATATAGTAGTAACTTGTAACTGTCTTGGAAGAATTTTTTTTATATTTTGCGGACTTGTGCACTGGAATTGGAATTAGTCATTGCTAGTCTTTTTTTGCAAAGTCAGTATGGTTTTCCTGTATGTTGTACAACAGAGAAGAATTTAGGGTACTGTAAGCTACTAAAGTTTCATGTTTGAACAGAAAAGAGATTTTTTTTTTTCTGTAACAACGATAATTTAAATTGTGCTAGAAAATTCACAAAATGAAAACCAGCAACAAGCATCAGCAACCAATCATGCAGTGAATGGAGATATTTATAACTCTAATATTTAGAAATAGATTGATACTGGACTGTATCTTTTGGCTGAAGTGAAAAAGTCCTTTTTTTGTAGTGATACTTGACAGCATTTTGCCTGTGTTAGTGACTTTCTGGAAGCAGCATCATTGTGTTTGTTACTTGCTTGTGTGCATACCTGTGATTTCGGTTCAGTTCTAGTGGCAAGTAAGACATTTAGTAGTATATGGTTTTTGAAACACAAAAATCAAAACACAATCTAAGTTTTGGTTTTTTTTTTTTAGACTTGTAAGTTGCTAACTGTGATGGAGAACTAGGGTTAGAGAAATATGGAAACACTGGACTTGCTCTAGAGATTTCAGCGAGTTAGAGTAGTGGTCTAGAAGACTTCTTTAATACACAGTCTCAGACTTACTGGAGGAGTTCACGCTTCAAATGCAGGAGAGAGATATTGGGGTTTTGTCACTAAACAGTAAGAAAATTTAGGAAAAAGATGGATCTTCACCTTACAGAAATAGGAGAGCACCTTCTTTCTTTCACATTGTTCTCTGTACTACTCATGCATGTGGGTTAGAAAATTCTGTGAGTATGGTGAAGTGAAACTCTTTGGCTTTTCTCTGTAATTCATCTGCTTAATATCTCAAGGTAGTAATGTTTTCTGCCTCTTAACAAGTATAAATTGATGGCTTCAAATTAATTCTAGGGATTTTGTTTCTTCAGATTATTAGTATGAAAAATTGTATTTGAATGCACAGTTACTCCTATTTTTGCACTGCATGTTATAGGAACAGAATAAAAAGTAAGAATGCTAGTAAAACTGACTTTCATTGTTAGATCAACTAAGCTAAAAGAACATCTGACAAATTATCTGAAAGCTTAGGGTTTATGAACAGAAATTTTCCTGAAATTAAAGTGTGTGATTCTGACATACTTATATAAATTCTTGTTTCCTTCCATAAGGCAGCACATGAGATGAGTGACTAAGGGAGAGTCTATCTAACTTCTGCCCAAAATAAATAGTTTATATGAAAAGATGATTTGGTTTTGCCATGTTTGAGAGTTGATCAAGAAACACTTCAGTTTGATTTTATAGGAACCATCAGGAGAAACCAAAGTGACACTAAAAGTTGTCTTACTGGAAGTTAAAAAGCGTCCTTAACCTTTAAAAACATACAATATATAGCACATTTTTCCATAGCCCCCGAGTATTTTATTTTACTGCGTTGTAAGTTTTGTTGTAATGGGTTTTGCTTTTCCCCTAGTTTTGCAGAATAGCAAGGGAAATGAACATTAAAAGAATTTTTAAACTGCGTGGAAGTCCTGCAAGAGTGCTGAAGAATAAACATTTTTTTCTTTTTTTTTTTTTTCATAAGAACTCTTTCATTCCCATATACTTCTGAAGCTTCTCATCTTACAGCCTTTAATATCTTCATTTTGGAATAATTTCTCCTTACATCCTGGAATAGTACAAGTTTTCCATAGGCTTATAACTGCCTTACTGTGCACTTTTCAACTTTTGTGTGTATTTAATTGATAGAGAAGTTAATTTTTCTACTTATGGAATGTGCCATTAATGGTTTTATAAAGTGTGTCCTCTAATTTTAAAACAATTAGTCCTGAGAAATGTAATTGAATGAAATTAAATTCATGAGGGAGGTAAACACCAGGGATGGAGAAGAGCTATTTAAACTGAAGGAAAATATTGGCACAAGAACTAATGGGTGTAAGCTGGCTATGAATAAGTTCAAGGGGAGAGTTAAAAGAAGGTTCTTGATTGTTAGAGCAGTGAGATTCTGCAATGGTTTTTCAGTCAAAGCCAAATCATAAGCACTCTTATGAAGGAGTTTCATTGCCTTATGAAAACTATTAAATTATGCAGTACTTGTCCTGGTTGAGGACTGAACTGCAATTTGGTCATCCTTTCCCGTCCTGTAATATTAAGAAGCATCTACTTTCTCAGAGAGTTGTTTACAAGTTAGAAATTTATCTTTAGATGTACTGACGGATGCGTGAATTTCACTCATGTTAATTTTAATTACAAGATCAGCCCTTGGCACATTTGGTATTATGTGTTGATTCTCAGGGGTCAACCTGGCGTCTAAGTTCAAGCTGCTAAGTCTCTCAGTTACTTGTGTGTGATAAGGGGAAGGTAGATATTGAGCTAGAAGCTGGAGGATTCTTGCATTTCTCAGATTTTACATGACGAAAGGTATTTACTTGAGGGTGTATGTGGAAAAGAACTTCTTTCTTATTGCCACTGCTCATTTTTAAATAGAAACTGAAATAGCCCTCATAAAAGTGCACTGAAAGAGTTGGCTTAGGTAGATTAAATGGCTGGTTAATGTGATTTAAGGTAAAGCTGAATATGTTTTATTTCCATATATTTACCTGAAGTATTTAAATAAATGAAGATACACCAATAAGGCAATAGAGTTTTTCTCATTAAAAGTGTGTGTAGCCTTACTTTGTGGAGTTACCCAAACCAATTACTTTTACTGCCTCTAGAGCTGACTGTGGTAAACATGATATACTGTTGATTCAGCTAGATGATGCCCACAGGCCATATTTCTGAAGCATTATATGCGGGAACTTAATATCTGTTCCTGCTTCATTTTTATTTCAAGTTAAAAACTAACCAGTTCCTGAGTTGATGTCAAACAGTAGACTTGAAGGAAACCAAGCTGAATTAGAGGTGCTTGAGAAATGTCAATCTTTTTACAGTCTTTTCTACCTCTTCCTGCAATTCTGGCATCTTTTTATGTGTTGGGTGGATTGTTGGTATAGTTATTGGGTTTTTTGCCTTTCATACTAGCACGAAAATGTCAAGTTATTAAATAAACTAGCCAGAAATACCCTACTAGTAGGTTTCCAAGTTGTCATTCTTGTGTTGGGTATCATGTGTGCACTTATTCAGTTTGACAATTAGTACTGAACAGGTTGTGGGCAAATCCTTTCAGAATGTAATACTGTGGTAACTGAATTGGTATCTGTTTAAAAAAAAGTTTATCTTCACCACAGTAACTGTGAAAAATAATCTATCTGACCATGTAGAAATGGACCTTGAAGTTTAGTTATACATGTTCATAGTGAATATGTTTATTAACTGGTGTCAGCTTAGCATTTGATGTAATGAGTTTAATCGGGAATGTTTTCTTGAAGTTTGTCCATATTATTGTGCAGCCGCCTGCACGTACTGTGATTGGGGAATCGCAGAAGGCCTATTATTACTTTAATATGTTAATAAGAGCACTATCCTTAATGAAAATGTGTTTTTATTTTTTTAGCATATGTTAAGATGTCTCTGTGTATTAAGGATGGTTCTGCATTAACCTTTGACTTGCATAGTTGGATTAGCATCTGGAAAAGAGCATCAGAGGGCCTTTCAAGACAAAGTTGAAAGGATCCCTTGTACAGTATATGAAAGGCTGGCCTTATGCCATCTGACAATTGCTTTGATCATATTTCTCTTCTGGGAAAGGTGATTTTTATAATACTAGACTCTTACAGGTATTTTCAAGAAGCTATTATGAGTGAAGCAGATAAGCACAGTAGCAGTCTTTGATGTCCATTTGATTTGTCAATGGTTATTTTGGGGGTTTCATCCTGAAGTAATTTTGTTTACCCAAACCAGTGTCTAATTAAATGAACCAACTAATTAACATAGGGTTTTTTTAAAAAAATAAAATAATATTAAAAAAGAAACCATGTTTCCTTTCTGGAAAAATTGAGTTTAGGAATAAGTTCCATATTCATGTTTTATTTACAATTGTAAACACACATTTTTCATCAATTTTTTCTGACAGGTTTGTATTGGATTTAGGCCCAGAAGGTTTTCTACAGATGCAAGGTTTCCAAAAGCTATTGTTTTAGTGATTTTTCAGTGTATTATAAATGGCTTCTTTTCTTTACTGATTTCTTTTCATTTTATTCTATCTGAAGACATGCTCTGCAGATTAATGTATTCCTACTGCGTCCGGCCCTTTGTGAACAATTCTTGGTTTTGACATGATTGGGTACTATGGCTTTGAGTACTCCATGTTTGGAACTAAAGATTTATAATCCTTGTAGCCATAATTTGCCAATTTGGCATAAGCAACAGCATGCTTTCTCCTGTCTTGGTGATAAATAAACTTTAGGATACAGCATACACTTTCAAGCAGGTCTTGGTAGTCTTTAATCAATACAATTGAAGATAGGGTTTTGTAAGTTTTGACTAGTATTTGATTCATATGTGAATGGTTAATTATTTATGTCATTACACAGTAAAATGATTTTTTAAATAAAAAATTTGTCAAGTAAAAGAGAGAAACCTTTGTTTCTGTGGTATGACATTTTAGTTGAGGATTTGTTTTTGGGTTTTTTTTTTTTTTTTACCAGAGCAAAATTTGTTACTGCCACAGATATATCATAAAAGTTATAAACCAAAATTAAAGAAACAGAAAATTAAGACAAAAATGTGGAAGGAGAGGGGAAAAAAGGCTTTCAGAAATGCGTATGTCCTAGCTTTTATTGCTGCTGCTACTGAAAATCAAATTCTTTATGGGAATAATAAGAGTGTTGTTGTGAGTGAGTGAAACTAACAGTTTATGTTTAGCTCAGCCTGGATGCTTTCATAAGTCTCATCTTTTATGAATATCAATCAAGCTGGATTTTTTTCTTTTTAACCTTGGGAGAGGTTAGCTTCAGGAAGAAAGAACACAAGGTCTTCATTGTTGTCTAGCCTCATGAGATACTGTGCATAAGAGTGCACTTATTCAGACTGAGTTTTAAGCTCCTTGAGGTTCTCTTATTTATATCTTCTAATGGGATTGTGATCTCGTTTGAGAATTGTGTGCCTGTAGTGTCAAATAAATAAAAGTTAGTGGGAAGTGACTTCAGAGAAGTACAGATGCCTGTATATTATAAACAGTGTGTAGTTTTTGTGTTGCTGTTTACCAAGGTGTCTTATTTCTCAAGAAAACTTATTTTCAACAATTAAATTGAGGGCAAAGCATTTTTGATATGGAAAGTTTATACCAGAACTTTTACAAGGACTGTTTGAACTGTTCTTTTGTCTCCCTTATAGACTGTGCTCTGCAAGATAAGTGTTGTATCCATTGTACATACCTAGGATGGGAGGGGTGTCCTAGTAGAGTGGTTTACAAGGTATTCAGAAACAGGAGAATAAATACTAAGAAGAGACAGATATTCTTAACCGATGTTGAAAAAATAAACTTGTTCCTTAAATGTGATGTAGAGCTTTTTTCATACTAGTTTTATTCTGAAATTCTTCTAATGCAAGTGGTAGCTTTGGTTACTGGTAATCTAACAGGCTGACAGGCATATTAGAACTCACTGAGGTACTGTTTAAGGTGAAACGTTTGTAGGAAACTTTTTTCCACAAAGAAATCCCAAGTCACGAGAAACCGTCTTGCTCCTTTTAATCTTGTAATGAGACCTCTGTGTGTTGGCATGTTAACTTTATCAGTAGTTAAGGTTGGGCACACTGCTGGCTCATATTCAGTCGGCTGTCAACCGACAGCCGATTGTTAGAACAATCGAATAATATTTAACTGTCTTTTTTTTTAAAAAAAAAAAAAAAGAATCTAGTTTGCTTTAAATAAACTGTCAAATTCACCTGTTTAGACTTAATGCCTTCAGCAAAGAATTTCAAGTTACTTAGTCAGCTAGTCTCTTAAAGTACAAGAAACAAGGCTGGTAGTCAAATTTTACTGTTTTCACTGTAAGTACTGTTTATTACATATTTTTTTTTTAAATACATGGGTTGAAGGTTTTTGCATATGTTTTACTCCCCATATGTCTGATTAAGTGAAATTCTAAGAATAAAATGCATCCATAAAGCAAACTGTTTTGCGTGGATAATGCTTGTTCCAAACTCAAAGTAGTGGCATAGATTTTATGGCTCATCGCATGTAGTCCTGTCCTATCAAAAGCAACAAAATTTATATAAGTCTTTTGCGCATTGTATATGGGTCTTGGAGCCTGCCTTACTGAGAATCTGTACTTTATTGTGCAATCGTGTAACATCACATGTGAGTGCTCTGAAAACAAGTAGAAAAAAAAAAAAGAGCATTGAAAATGGATTACAAAAGCAAGTGATCTTTTCTGTGTTTTTTCTTTTTGACTGTATCCTTAATGTTCTTGTCCTCCTGAAGCAAAGCTCTTTATGTCAAAATGTTTGTTGAATAATAAATATCCTATGTAAACTCAAGACTTTTTTTTTTTTTAAGAACTCTGAGGTCAAAGGCCTGATTACTTCTCCGAGGACTCCTTCAAATAATGTCATGTGTTCCTTTCTTCTTAGGAAGTAAACTTGTGGTTTATTTCACCATTACACTGCAAAATTTGCTGTGTTCCTGTTTGCTCAGGAATTGTCAGATGCTTTGCCAGTGACAAACATTTCCATTTATCTAGTTTTGAGTGATAGGTTTTCTCTAGACAAGAAAAGTTCCTGTAAATAGTAAAATAAATTTTGATGTTGTATACAAAATCACTTCTCTTATACTGTTAAGAGCAGGTTTGTTTGAATGCCTAATAATAAATGTAGCTCTGAGATAAACTTTGGCCATTTTGGCAAACCCCTTCAACTACAGCAGTGATAGTTGAAGTTCAACTACCCCTAGTGGTAGCTGTAAAGACTGCCTTCACTTCTTTACTTGCCTTAAAGACTCCTCTGAATGCTGGCTATTTGTGCCCATATTTTTTGGTGCTGACAACAGCAGAGAGGGTGCAGCACCAGGTTCTCCTCGAAGACTGATCTTAGAATATCGACTGTGCCTGAGGGCCAGGTTCAATGGAAGGAGAGGTGCAGGAGTGAGCATTGCTCCCTCCTCTTTGCTTGGCTGAGCTTTTGGTCCTGAGCTGGCTGCTATGGTGGGGAAGAGGTGCAGCTACCCACCTCCCTGCACCCACTTAGCTGCCCTGGCCAGATGGCAAGACAGACCCACACTCACAGGCTGGCCTCAAAAAAACTTGCAAGGAGCCACTTAGTGCATGCCCCCATCACTCCCATTGGACCAGCCTGGACCACGCAGCCTGGAAGAAGGTGCTGGAGAGACCATGTGTTCCCAAGGAACTGCTGGTGCCCATTGGAGTGATGACCCCTGCCTTCCTTTGTGTTCTTTTGCACTCCTTCACCCCTCCAACCTGTGCATGCTTTTTCTCATTTATCTTATTTTGTTTTCTTGACTGATACCAGTGTGTGTCGGATCAAATCCGAGTGACCTTTTTGGCTGCCCCATCCCTGGTGATGTTCAAGATGAGATTGTATGGGGCCTTGCACTCCCTGATCTAGTGCAAAAGTGTCCCAGCTCATGGCAGGGGGGTTGGAACTAGATGATCTTTAAGGTCCCTTCCAATCCAAACTATTCTGTGATTCTATGACCTTGGGTCAATTGTAATCTGACCAGAGTGACCTCTGTCTTAGTAACTTTGGGTAGCACCATCCCCTTCTGCCCCTACACTCGACTATGCACCCAAGGTTTTATTTGGTCTGTTTATTTTGGTTGATACTGGAATTAATTTTGCTTCACTCACATAATCGAACCACCTTCTTAACTGTGCAGGTCAAAAGAAGGTGTGGACATAAGCGCGTAGCTGGTGAACCAGGTATTAACAGTCAGAAAGCAGGATTGATACTGGGATGTGGTCCTTGTATAGTGTTGTTAGAATTTAATTTTTCCCAAATTGGTGTCATAAATTTCTACTGTTAAGTAAGTGGAAGTGTATGCATTCTTTCATGCCAATCATTGTAACTGTTTCTTGGATATACAAAATCGCAACTGGCTCTGATCTATCTCCTATGTGCTAAAAGCCTTAACTGTCCCTTTCTCTGCTGTCACAACATCCAGCTTTCTTTTGACAACTTATATAATGATGTTTCATAATCAGTGTGAAAACAATAGGTCTGAAAACTGGTCTTTAGCATGGAATAAATGTTGTCAGTAATACTGGATAAGAAAAGAGGGATTGGAGAACAGTGATGCTGCCTGATTTTGCCTGTTCCAAAGGAGGATGAAGGTGCAGGGCAGAGGTTAGCATTTTTACTATGGCATTATTTATTTGTTTTAGTTTTGCTCTTAGCCATTTAAGAAGACAGTAGAGTATCACTTTGTGCAAAATGAAATTAGCAGTTCTGATAGTGGCTAGTTTCTGTGAAAATATCCTTGCTGGTTCTCCTGTGGAGTAGCGTCAGTATCCTGCCTTCCTAACTGTTCTTAGCAGCATGAAACCTGATTTTACTACGTGGAAGCAGACTTTGTCGCAGCAGGGATAAGGCAATGTGCATGTGTAGCTGCAAAAAAAGCTGAAGGAGTCCCAAACCACTGCAGTCTCTGCAGGGTCCACCTTTATGCTTCAGTAATTTTTCTATCAGTTAAGATAACTGCATTGACATAGTGGAGTTCTTATATACTGATTCAGGAAAGGAATACTAAGTTTAGGAGAGAAAAATGAACAACGTGGTGAAGAAATGAAAAAGAAGGAAATGTAGGAACCCAAGATTTTCCTTATGTGAACTGCATGATGTATGTGCTGTAATTACACTTTTTTACACAAAATAAGATACTTAGATTGTGTTATTACCAGGAACTATGGAAAAGAGAGTCCACAAATTTTACTCGCATGTGTTTTGGGGTTAGGTTAATTTAGGTCAATAACAGATAATCAAAAACTGCGAGTCAAGTCTAAAAGTGTTGTGAGAAGGATTTTATTGCCTCATAATTCTAATGAGGATTTTTTCCAAAAACATTTGTTGAAAGCAACATGATGCTGGTTTTGTTTAAAAATGTGCAGCTAGGTTTCATTAACAGCTCATACTTGCTTTCAGAGAGACCATTAATACTGCTGCTCAATGGATAGATACTTGCATTTAATTAAAATGTGAAACCAAAAAGGAAACAACACAAGCTACTGTAATTTCTATCATTACCATTAAAAAAATATTTTATTGGTGGTAATAAAAAGCAGTAGCAAATGGGACTGTGGTGTTTGTTTATTTGCCTTCCTTCATTTACTTCTTTATTAAATAGTCTCCATTAACAGAAGAAGAGATCATTCAGAAGGAAGGGAATTGTAGAGGTCAATGTTTTGCATAGTAGTGGAGAAATCCACGTGTTGAAATCAGGTAAAAATATTATCTCAAAGAATAAGTCTGAGCTCTGGCTTTATGGGCTGTTTTGATGCATGAATATGTTGTGTCCTCTTGCCTGCCTGTTAAACATATTTGCTACCAAGTCAAAACCTTTCATTAGATTCCCTGCTAAAAGCAATATATTTCCAGGTTTTGATTAATATCCAGACATTTGGTGTTATCAGTAGTGCAAAGGAAACTCAAGTAGGTAAGTAAATTCAGTTAATCTATTTTCTTCTGTACAGCTGCACTTTAAATTCATAAAACAAACAATGTTATACTTCTGAATGCAATTCTCTGGAGTGTTTTAAGTTGAACAAATCATCAGGCAGTTGTTTTTGTCTTTTTGAAGTGTAATAAGGTCTCACAAAATGGTGATATAAAGCTTTCTATTATACTTGGTTCGGTGCTGAAAGGGGCAACACAGTCAAACACTGGAAGTGTCACTATATATGATACTCTAGCAGCATCACAGCAAATTCTGTATCCTTGCAGATTATTTAAAATTACAATGCTACAAGCAACTTTGAATATGTTTCAGAACCCGGTATTATGAATGGAAATCAAGTTGAAGTAAAACCCTGACTTGAAATAGGAAATGCTACTTAAAAGTGGGGTAGTTCATGTTGATATGAACAAGCCTGCTCTTATATTGTAAGGAAAATATTTTTCAAGGTCACTATGATTATAAGTAGTCAGGGGAAGCTTGTACATAGAGTAGACAATCTTAGACATCAGGATTTACTATTGTTGGTTCTGTAACATTACAGCAGTTCTTTGTCCTGAAACAGAAAGTTTCTTTTGAACTATTGCATGGCAATTATGGATTTTTGAATGCTCAAGCTGAAGTTTTAGACTTTGGCTGTATGGTGGACTTAGTAGGAGTTTTAATAGTATGGACTGCAGGAGTGATAAACAATGGGCGGTAAGACTTGGATTGGGTAGAGTACAGTAGGGAAAAGTTATGTTTTAAATGGTTGTATTATAATATTTTAGAGAACTTACTGATGACTTAAGCACATGAGTCTATTAGTTATGTTAAAGATTGGTTGTAGATATTAACCAGTGTGCAAAGTAAGTGTTTTTTGGGGATGCCCTATGTCTTACTGGACTAGATTATGTTGGTCTTATTTATTTATCTGTAAACATCTCTGTAGGGGACGCATACTTTCTGTGTTTGGAATTGAAATTTGCATGGCTTTATATTTGAACAGGTAGGACTGTATTAGTATTCATAGAATCATAGAATAACTAGGTTGGAAGAGACCCACTGGATCATCGAGTCCAACACTTCCTATCAAACACTAACCCATGCCCCTTAGCACCTCGTCCACACGTGCCTTAAACACCTCCAGGGAAGGTGAATCAACCACCTCCCTGGGCAACCTGTTCCAGTGCCCAATGACCCTTTCTGTGAAGAACTTTTTCCTAATGTCCAGCCTAAATCTCCCCTAGCGGAGCTTGAGGCCATTCCCTCTTGTCCTGTCCCCTGTCACTTGGGAGAAGAGCCCTGCACCCTCCTCTCCACAACCTCCTTTCAGGTAGTTGTAGAGAGCAATGAGGTCTCCCCTCAGCCTCCTCTTCTCCAGGCTGAACACCCCCAGCTCTCTCAGCCGCTCCTCATAAGGCCTGTTCTCCAGCCCCTTCACCAGCTTTGTTGCTCTTCTCTGGACTCTCTCCAGAGCCTCAACATCCTTCTTGTGGTGAGGGGCCCAGAACTGAACACAGGATTCGAGGAGCGGTCTCACCAGTGCCGAGTACAGAGGGAGAATAACCTCCCTGGACCTGCTGGTCACGCCGTTTCTGATACAAGCCAAGATGCCATTGGCCTTCTTGGCCACCTGGGCACACTGCTGGCTCATATTCACTCGGTTGTCAACCAACACCCCCAGGTCCCTCTCCTCCAGGCAGCTTTCTAGACAGACTTCTCCTAGTCTGTAGCACTGCACAGGGTTGTTGTGCCCCAAGTGCAGGACCCAGCACTTGGCCTTGTTAAACCTCATGCTATTGGTCTCAGCCCAGCGGTCCAGCCTGTTCCGATCCCTTTGCAGAGCCTCCCGACCCTCCAGCAGATCGACACTCCCACCCAGCTTAGTGTCATCCGCAAACTTGCTAAGGGTGCACTCGATGCCTTCATCCAGGTCATTGATAAAGACATTGAATGGGGCTGGACCCAGAACTAAACCCTGGGGAACCCCACTTGTGACAGGCCTCTAGGTGGGTTTCACACCATTTCCCACCACTCTCTGGGCCTGGCCATCCAACCAGTTTTCCACCCAAAACCAGTTTTCCATTCTCTCTTGTCTGTCGTCTTTCCTCCCTTTTTGCCCCAGGGGGATGCAAGATGGCAAGATCTGCCTCCCTGTTTTTCCATCAGAAACAAAGCTCACATTTGGGGACAAGTAAATAGATCTGGAGAGGGAAAAATTGGTGGGGAAAGCTGTTGATTGAAAAACCAAAAACCTTAAAAGTCCTAGAGCTCAGAGCAATGTGGGAATATCTAACTATAGTCTTTGTACTCTATCACGTTAATATCAGTATTAGAACATAGTAGCCTTATTAACAGTGAATAAGTGGATATAAGATTGAAACTAGTAAGTCATATTAGTGAGTAGATGTAACTGATGTAAAAGATGTGATTAGTTTTTATTTCTGATAAAAAACGAAATCTCAAAAGCAATGATCAGCTGAAAAGAAATGTAGTATTTGTCAATTGATCAAACACTCTGTTTTTTAAAAAAAATATACAATTTAATACTCCACTGCAACTCTGGGTAATTTCTTACTGCAGGTTGTGCTAATTCGAAGTTCTTTAGTGAAATGTTGTCTTGAATAGGTTCTGTAGAATGGTGCCTTCTGTACTTGTGTTAGACATGTTAATGAAGTTAGTCTGATTAATAAAAGTACAGGTTGTGCATGCATTGCTTGTTAAACAAAACATGTAGTGAATTATTTCCTCAGCTCAAAAGCCTGGAATGCATATTTCCTATTTCTGTTAGTGAAGAAACACTTTAACGGAAGTTCTGATCTGCTTCTTTCATCAGCTAGCCCTTTTATTAAACTCATTTACTTTTTTTTTAAAACAAACAAACAAACAAACCAAAACAAAACCAAAAAAACCCCAAAACTATAGTTCTCATCACAAAGAGCATTAGGACAATAGTGTAGAACGCATAAGCGTTATACTACTGCACCACCATTATGCAAAAGAATTAGTAGCTCAGTATTTCTCTTTTACTTTAGGAAAACAGTGGACTTTAAGAAAAAACAATGAGCACCATGGAGAAATAAATAACATTTTATAATGAAGTATAAAGCACTTGATAAAATAATTCTAAACTGAATCTGAACACATCATATCTTACTGTCATGAAAGAATCACAACTACCTGTATAACTTCTTCATAAAGCATGCACTCTACTTAAGTGTTAATCACTTCAAGTGGTGAGTTTGATCAATAATGAGTTACCTGAGAATCCTTACTAATTTTTCTTGGATAGGTAAATAGTAATGACCAAGATGGCTTTAACAGTGTTTAGCTTTAATAGGCGGCGTAGAGGCCTGATCATACTACACTCAATGCCCATTTCAAACTCCTATATAGTCTGCAATCACCTGTGCTCTTTGGGTTTCCTTCAGTAAGTTACTGGTTTTGGATTTGACTTAGAAGTACTGAAGCTCCACAGGGTAGCTGCAACTCCACAAAGTCTGTAATAGTCTCATATTTTGTGAGTGATTGGTTTCTGAATATTATATTATGACAACATTCTACATGTTTACCTAATTTATATATACTGAGCACACATTATCTTAAAGTACTGGTTTGATTCCATCTATCTAGCTATATATTACTACACTTTAAAAAGCACCTGAAAAAACACTAGCCTTTCTTATCTTTGTCCTCTCTTATATTCCTAGCTGAGAATCTTCTATCTATTACCACAAGTAAAGCTGAAAGTGGTGTTTTATTCTGCCTTCTATTTCATTGTCTGATAACTCATGATTGTTGGCGCATGGTATTTGACAAGATTAATGATACGCCTAACCTCTTTACGCTACTCTCATTACCAGTGTTTATCTTAAAATCCACTTCCAAGAGGGCAGTATGGGTTCTTAAATATGAAAGCTACTGAATATCTTTTTAACCGCTAAGCTGAACTCAAGTAAAGGAAGGATGCAGCCTTAATTAAATACACAGCTCTGGGTAGATCTCGTAAATATTGCATATTGTGATATTCAAGAACGCTGGGAAAAACACTACATCATCTCAGAGTCATTTTTCTCTGTATACTTAAGCTAATAATTCATTGATTTACAACTTTTTATAAATGCTTCATTCTCAGTAAGGAGAATGTTCTTCTCTGAAATGACATAATTTATGTGCTATAGAAAACATAGTCAACACAATCGCTATTCATACTGTTGGTGATTTAATAGTTTGTGGGTTTGAATTTAGTTTCTACTCTTTACACCATTTTTCCTCAAAACTATAATGTTATAGTAACTATGGATGAATTCAGATGGGATTGGGCTTTTACTGTCAAATTGAATTATGATAAGTGGAAAAGTAAATCTTATGCTGCTGTCCAGGCTTGCGACTATCACCTGTAAACCTATAAGAGCTAGATATGATTTTACTGTGTTTAGCGGTTGAGCCACACCTTCTGGGTACTTGCCCTGTCCTAGGAGCTGAAAAGTTGGTTAACTATATTGACGGGCTAAAAACGCTCTGCATAACCGCCTACCTATAGAAATACAGAAAAAGGAGTGCAAAGTCAAGAAGAGCAGTAAGTGCTCTTTCTCAGCCTGTTCGTTCCCTTTCAGAAGCCTTATTCTCTACCAATCTCCAATAGCATGCTATTTTCCATTCCATATCAGCAAATTGTTCCATTTTTGTAGTTCAGGGCATATTTTTCTAAGTCAGGATTTTGTGTGTGTGGTGGGGTGTTAGTTTTGTGTGGGTTTTTTTTTTTTTCCCTCTCCTGTGGGGGTGGTGGTAGTTAAGGTTCTCTTATAACCTTATGCAGCTTTTCAAGCTGGGTGAAACATATCAGAATTCCTAATAGAAAGTCCTAACTGTAGTGCTGGCCTTGATAGGAAAAGTTGTGTTGTTCTGTACCTCATAGATCTTTGATGTTTGATCCTTTACAAGTTGTGGCAATTGTACAGTTTAGTTAATTTCTGAAGAATTATTTCTCTGGCCCTAGTGGAAACATCAGTTGCACAGACTCTTAAGGAAATAAGGCAGACTGATTAATCCTTTTTCTTTGATTTATGTAATCCAACAGCATCCAAAAGTCTTTATTGAAGTTGACATCCTCTGTTGTAAGCAACGCACATAGAAAGTAGTTAATAGAACAGTTTGTATTGAAAACCTGAAGCTTTCAGCTTAACTCTGCCAGATGTGAATTACAAGTGATCTCAGTCCCTGCTGCCTTTGGGATTTATCAGGAGTAGAGCACTGAAGGACTCTGCCTGCTGTTCAGCGCTGTCATCTCCCTTCAGAGGTGGTGGCTTCCTTACAGGGAGTTCTGTGGGACTCTCTCCAACTCTTTCTAACACCCATGTGTGTACACAGATGCAGAGGTTTTGGTATATATTTGAGTGAAACGGAAAATATAAATACTGATCTACTTAAAGTGCTTTATGCCTGACCACAATAACCTGAGGTGAGGAAAGTGTGTCTTTAGCTGTGAATAAGACATTCCCATGGCAGAAACTAAGGAAGCTGGAGGTATCTGTTTTCCCAACATGCTATTTTTATCTAAGGAATTTAGCTCCTGCCATGTAATAAGCAGATCACCCAGGCACTACTGTAGAGATACTCAAGGCTGTGACTTTGTTTCGTATCCCTTTATTGCTTAAACTTGGGGTTTAAGATAGCATGAGAATGCTACGTGGGAGCATAAGCCCTTAGGCAATGTTTGAGTAGCTTTTCATAATGATGCCTACAGTATTTAGCAGTGAAAAACAGTTAAATAAAACTATTGAAAGATTTTTAGTTGTTAGGTGACTGCTTTTTATGGGAGTTGTGAGTTTCATCCTTTTTGAGCTTAACTTATAGTTACTGAGTTAACTGATGTGTATGTTACGTTGGCTGATGGTTATTTCTGATAAAAACATTTAGTCTTGTGTTCAATCAGCAGTGGGTGAACTTGATCTGATACTTTTATGAAAGATTTACCATGTATGCATGTCATAAACTGAACATAGCATGTTATTCCAAGTCTTGGAGCATATAACAAAGTATTTACATCTTTAAATAATCTGGAAATCTGGATGTACACATGCAAATTGAGAAGCAGATGATTTTGTTTCTTGTTGGGGAATATTGGGCATGGGCATTGTCTGCTGGAACAAGGAAAACTGCTTAATATAATAAGAAATGTACTAGTACAGATGTGAATAGCAATCAGTCAACAGTTGACTGATATTCTTTTTCCCCCAATAATGACATGAAAGACTAGAAATTTACTGAAGTGTGACAATGAAGCATTTTGAGCTATAATAAATAAACCACATTAATCTTGTAAATTTATTTTTTGTTTTAGAACCAGTAGCCAAGGAGCAGCCTAACGTAATTACTTGATGAAAGGCTTTATGCAAGTGGATGTTTGGAATATTAAAATTGCAAGAAAAAGTAAAAATATGCTTTAGTAAAAAGTAGGATATCAAAGCACAGGGGAAAGTATATTGAGAGGACAAAGTACATTCCTGTCACATGCCATTGAAATGAAACTACAGTGGAAAGCAAATGAACTATTTTTATCGAATATGAAATTACATAATGTACTTAATAGACATAACATATATGCATAAATATAATCATGTTAAAAAGAGAAAATGCAGTAAAGTTGAAATAATATAAATATTTCTCTACGCTTGCATATATTTTTTCATGTCTTTAATATAGATGCTATTTAGTAAACAAGGAAAAGAAAAAGAATTGTGATTTGGCACATACGAAGAGCTACAACTTCCAGTCATAATTCCAGTGGACTTGAAAGTGATCTCCTTTCACCTAAACTAAGTAAATTTTAATCCTCGTGTCAGTTAAAAAGTGCCAGACTAAGAGAAATTATTTAGTTTGTAAGCAATCTTTATTGCAAATGTCTCAAGGAGAATGATTTCGTAGAATCACAGACTCATTAGGTTGGAAAAGACCTTAGATATCATCAGCTCCAACCATACCTGTCTACCACAAAATCATGTCCACAAGCACCTCATCTACCTGCCCTTTAAACATGGCCAGGGATTGTAACTCAACCACCTCCCTAGGCAGCCTCTGCCAGTGCTTGAGAACCCTTTCTGTGAAGAAATTTTTCCTAATGTCTATTCTAAACTTTCCCTGATGTAGCTTGGCACCATTCTTTCTTGTCCTGTCATGTGGGAGAGGAGACCAACACCCACCTCTCTGCAACCTTTTTTTAGGTAGTTGTAGAGAGCAATAAGGTCTTCACTCAGCCTTCTCTTCTCCAGGCTAAGAATTTCAACTGATTATGATCCATGCACAGAAAGGCAAGTAGAGGAAATGGAATAGCTGACTGAGTGAGTCTTTTGAATGGCTTGCAGGTCAAAAATATTTTCCTTTGAAAATTCTCACCAATAAGTCAGAACGAGGATTTTTACAGTATTCAGGATTTTACAATCTCGTTAGTATGACAGATGCTTGCTGGACAGGTACAATGTAGCTTGACATTTGGAGAGACTGTTCTTACTTGACTTGAATAGGAATGATCAGTCATTGAAAGAAACAAGTGGATGATGAATGTAGTTGGAATAATCCTATTGTAGTATTTCTTACTCAAAGCTGTGATTTGAAATAGCTTTTGAAGCATGAACTAAGAGCTTCATGCACAAGCCTGGCATTGGTATGGTTTAAAAGGGCTGCTCTGTAGGAAATTTAATTTGCAGCCTGAGTTATTATCTTTCTGATAGATTAGGATGAACCCACATACCTGTATATGCATATCTATATCAGAATCTTTCTTTGAGACTTCCATTCCTTTTGAGTTAATTGCTGTTGAAGTAAACTCAGTATAGCACATGGAATTATTGGTCTGTAATTATTTGACTGATTTGGTATGTGCTTAACATTATTATTGCTTCAAAAATACAAAAAAATATTCTTTAAAATTCCCTAGTAATGTCCTAGGAAAAAAATAAAGTCCCCCCAAATCCCACAACCATTTATATTTTAAGTGTTGCTGATATCACATTGAATTTCTGGTATGCATAATTGGGTTCACAGCTTGTTGACTGGTGACAGGGTGCAAAACAATTTCATGGACAAGGCATAACAGAATCCAGGGTATCACAACTGAGGTTAAGTGTCCCAACAGATTCCTGTTTATAAAGCTGCATTATTCAGGCAAAACAAAAGGTGTGAATGACATTAACAGAAGTGTTGAGAAATCATTTGACACAGGTCTTTTTAGGATGTAAAGTAGGAGTTAAGTAGTTTATATTTTATTTTTTCAGTCTCTGAGTTTTATATTAGAGAGTTTGAAATATGTGTTTTCCTGTACTGACCAAAAAATTGTGTTAAAACATTATCTGTATAACAATTTATCACATTTTGTAGGACACTTAATATTAACTGATAAGCTGTTTTCTTTGTATTAAGCTCCTGTACTGTGTTAAGATGTCGAGTAATCTTCGAATTCTTTACAATATCTCTTCAGAAAAATCTTTTATTGTTCCCTTTAAGCAGCTAATATGGAAGTTGAGAGGTTTACGTGTGTTCTCTCTGATGTCATTCATGCTGTGCTCAAAACTCAAATACCTCCTGAAATTCTACAGTTAGTGTGGAAGCTCAATATCTAATTTTTCAACTTTTATTTCCATACTGGCTGTTAATAAGTTTTAACCTCAGTACCTTGCCTTCTACTTAGTAGTAAAAGTGCGAAACATATTGTTTCAGTCATAAACTGCAATAGCCGGTGATATTTTTTTTTGTTGTTTCTGAGGTAACTTCCATTCATGAATATTGATTTAGGTGAAGAAACTAAATAACTTTCTGTAATTTATGCTCTCTCTAGTTAATCTAGTTAACAGTGATTGCAGTGAACATCATTAATGATTTAATTGGTGTAAGAGCCAAAACTAAACCTGAGTTAATTGCAGTCGTAGATTAAAATTCTTACCTTTCATAGACTCATAGAATAACCAGGTTGGAAGAGACCCACTGGATCATTGAGTCCAACCATTCCTATCAAACACTAAACCATGCCCCTTAGCACCTCATCCACCTGTGCCTTAAACATCTCCAGGGAAGGTGAATCAACCACCTCCCTGGGCAGCCTGTTCCAGTGCCCAATGACCCTTTCTGTGAAGAACTTTTTCCTAATGTCCAGCCTAAATCTCCCCTGGCGGAGCTTGAGGCCATTCCCTCTTGTCCTGTCCCCTGTCACTTGGGAGAAGAGGCCAGCACCCTCCTCTCTACAACGTCCTTTCAGGTAGTTGTAGAGAGCAATGAGGTCTCCCCTCAGCCGCTTCTTCTCCAGGCTGAACACCCCCAACTCTCTCAGCCGTTCCTCATAAGGCCTGTTCTCCAGCCCCTTCACCAGCTTTGTTGCTCTTCTCTGGACTCTCTCCAGAGCCTCAACATCCTTCTTGTGGTGAGGGGCCCAGAACTGAACACAGGATTCGAGGAGCGGTCTCACCAGTGCCGAGTACAGAGGGAGAATAACCTCCCTGGACCTGCTGGTCACACCGTTTCTGACACAAGCCAAGATGCCATTGGCCTTCTTGGCCACCTGGGCACACTGCTGGTTCATGTTCAGTCGGCTGTCAACCAACACCCCCAGGTCTTTCTCCTCCAGGCAGCTTTCTAGACAGACTTCTCCTAGTCTGTAGCAATGCATAGGGTTCTTGTGCCCCAAGCTGACCTTGTTAAACCTCATGCGATTGGACTTTGGATGACTTACTGTATTGTCTGCTGCTTGTTGTGGGATTTTAAAAAAATTTGCCTGTTTTTTTACTAGTTTTGTTGTGCAAATTTGAAAGAAGTAAATTGGGGTTTTTTTTTAACTGTAAAGACACATCTTTTTCTAGAAAGATAAGTAAAACATGTTGATAATCACATGAAATTAATCTTCAGTACAATATAAATTTACTAATTATAGAATCTATGTCCCTAGAGGTTTTGAGTGCTTATGTTTTGATTTTGGTGGTGTAGATTTTGTTGGTGGGGTTTTGTTTTGTGGGGTTTTTTTTGTTTGCTTCAGTTGTTGGTTTTTTTTTTTTAGTAGTGCGAATATGATACTTGGAATGTTTGTTATTGCTGCCAGGGAGAAGGGGGATCAGAATTCTGTGGTTGCCACCAACTGTTAGAACTAAACTCCATATCTTCCTTTTAGAATAAAATTGTCTTCAATCACAAGCACATAACAAAGATCAGCATCCACTGAGCACCAAAATGCTACATAAGTATTTAGGAAATGTAAAATGCTACCACTGTAGTTTTGGACAGCTTTCCCTAACATCCATAAAATCTCTCAAGATGTGTATGCAAAAAAAAGACATTTAAACCAGCCTATTTTTTTCTGAGAAAGGACTCTAACATAGATCTTTTTGTTATGAATGCTAACAAGTTGTGAATGCATTAATTTATAAGTAAGTGAATAAATCATGTTATGGACTATATTAATCTAATGCAGTATGGACAAATACCCAGAAATAATTAAAATTATCAACGTGTTGGTATTGCAGGCAACCTTCTATAATTATTTTGCATAAAAAGGGCAAGTAAAGGGAAAATGTCGATACATTATGAATTTAATTGGCAGTTACTGGTTAGTGGAATAGATGGTTATTTTCATTCCTAATGTACTTAATGTGAATTTAGTATTTGAGAAAGGTTGATAGGTGAAAGATTAGGGTAAGGGTTGACTTGTGAAAGATTTAGTACTTCTGGATTGACAGCTCTGGGAATCAGACAACAGCGGTTCAGAGAACCAAACCAGCACGGACAGTGCTCCTGCCATCTTCTCACTGCTCCATACCTTACCAGTGATGCACCTACTTTTATTCAGAGCTCATCTGTAGCTTTGAGATGTTTTACTTCACATCCTGTTTTTTGGCTAAATTTACTTGTAAGAGGACTAAACACAAGAATACAATGATAGCAATGACTCTCTCCATCCCACCCGACTAAAATTTGGCTTATGAGGCCAAATGAGGTTTCAGGGAGGACCCAGGAAACTACAGGCCTGTCAGTCTGACCTCAGTGCCAGGGAAAGTCATGGAACAGGTGATCTTGAGTGCTATCATGAAGCACATGCAAGAGAACCGGGTGATCAGGCCCAGTCAACATGGGTTCACAAAAGGCAGGTCTTGCCAGACTAACCTGATCGCCTTCTATGACAAAGTGACCCGGCTACTGGATGAGGGAAAGGCTGTGGATGTGGTCTTCCTGGACTTCAGCAAAGCCTTTGACACAGTTTCCCACAGCATTCTGCTTGAGAAACTGTCAGCCTCTGGGCTGGACAGGCACACACTCTCCTGGGTGGAAAACTGGTTGGATGGCCGGGCCCAGAGAGTGGTGGGAAATGGTGTGAAATCCAGCTGGAGGCCAGTGACAAGTGGGGTTCCCCAGGGCTCAGTGCTAGGTCCAGCCCTGTTCAATGTCTTTATCAATGACCTGGATGAAGGCATCGAGTGCACCCTTAGCAAGTTTGCGGACGACACTAAGCTGAGTGGGAGTGTCGATCTGCTGGAGGGTCGGGAGGCTCTGCAAAGGGATCTGAACAGGCTGGACCGCTGGGCAGAGTCCAACGGCATGAGGTTTAACAAGGCCAAATGCCGGGTCCTTCACTTGGGGCACAACAACCCTATGCAGTGCTACAGACTGGGAGAAGTCTGTCTAGAAAGCTGCCTGGAGGAGAGGGACCTGGGGGTGTTGGTTGACAGCCGACTGAATATGAGCCAGCAGTGTGCCCAGGTGGCCAAGAAGGCCAATGGCATCTTGGCTTGTATCAGAAACGGCGTGACCAGCAGGTCCAGGGAGGTTATCCTCCCTCTGTACTCGGCACTGGTGAGACCGCTCCTCGAATACTGTGTTCAGTTCTGGGCCCCTCACCACAAGAAGGATGTTGAGGCTCTGGAGAGAGTCCAGAGAAGAGCAACAAAGCTGGTGAAAGGGCTGGAGAACAGGCCTTATGAGGAGCGGCTGAGAGAGCTGGGGTTGTTTAGCCTGGAGAAGAGGAGGCTGAGGGGTGACCTCATTGCTCTCTACAACTACCTGAAGGGACGTTGTAGAGAGGAGGGTGCTGGCCTCTTCTCCCAAGTGACAGGGGACAGGACAAGAGGGAATGGCCTCAAGCTCCGACAGGGGAGGTTTAGGCTAGACGTTAGGAAAAAATTCTTTACAGAAAGGGTCATTGGGCACTGGCAGAGGCTGCCCAGGGAGGTGGTTGAGTCACCTTCCCTGGAGGTGTTTAAGGCACGGGTGGACGAGGTGCTGAGGGATATGGTTTAGTGTTTGGTAGGAACGGTTGGACTCGGTGATCCGGTGGGTCTCTTCCAACCTGGTTATTCTGTGATTCTGTGATGTATGCCATTGCATTTTCTGAGATATCTTCTGGGAGAGGGATGAAAGCACCAAACCTTCAGCAAGCTGATAAGTTTTCTCTGAAGTGGTAAAAGCTTGTTATAGATGCTCACATTGATATTCAAATTCAGACTTCATTAAAGTTCTTTCTTTAAAAGTGGTAAGGAGCAACAGGCTGCTCTTGAACTGTTTTTATGTCCAGTATATGATCTATTTACCCATCTCTTGTTCTGTGTGGGTTGTCTTTAAATGTCTGAGGAAGCTAACAAACCTGAGTTGTAAGCAAATGATTCGAGACTGTACATCTTATTTATACATGTTTCCTTTCCAGTGGTACTTTTCAGAAAGAAGAAATAGTCTTTGAACCTATTTATGATAATCTTGCTCTTAAAATGACCTTTAAATAGTATTTCCTGCAGCTTATATTCATCCTATGTGCAAGCATAATGCAGTAGCTAAAGCCTGTGGTATTTATTTCTCGAAAAAGTTAGATCTCCACAAGTAAGATGCTTCTCTGTGGACAGAAATGAACAGGAAAAAAATATTTTAATTTTACGTTTTCCCAACTTAGAATGGATTACTCCAAAATTATGAATATTTATGGAGTTACATAATTTTATAATTAAATTATTTTTCACTCTTAACTTTAATATCCCACTTTGTCACTAGCAGATGATCATGTTGAATATGAAGTTGAGAGAATACTTTAAAAAAAACAATAGTAAGCTTTGTAAGGTTTTGAGATATTCAAGACAATTTTAACTTGATACGACGTGATAATCCTAGACTTTTCTCTCTACTGAATTCCTGATCCACCATGCTACTGTGGCAAATGTTTTTAAGGAAGAAGAAAGAGGATCTGAATGGAAAGTACAGTCTCTATAAAGTTTTGTCACATCTTGCTATATAGGCTAGTAGTGACTATCACTTTCTCTGTGACAGGTTGCTAAGGTTTATAATTACATTTGGCCTTTTAATATATAATATGGTAAGAAAACTTCATATATTCAGGTGATTTTGTGCATTAAAGGACAGCTTTTCCATGATCTGAGAGAAGCTGCCAGTATTTACACTATTTAAAGCTGTTTTTCCTCCTAAAATTTGATTATTCTCTTGGCTTTACTACCTCCTGTGAGTAGCAAAGTGTGGTAAACTGTAATGATACTCAAGTTATAGTGATGATACAAAGAAGGGACCCCTCTCTACAAAGTCCTGTAGCGTGAGCTTCCAGTGAAACTTCTGAGTATTGTAAACAAAGTTCCTTTAAGAACTTTTAGAAGATATCTATATAAATTATGGGTGACAAGGTGGGAAAAATGGCTTAAATGAGGAAAACATAACAATATGAGGTTACAACCTACATTTTCTTTGAAGCAAAGCATTTTTCAAAGATAAGCTAGATTTTGGAAACATAGAAAGAAGGCATAGTATGATGTCCTTGCACATAAATATTGGGAAGTGGGCTGTACCAAAGAGAGAATTGGCTGCAGTACCAGCATACTGAAGATTAAAGGAGGGATTGTTAACAGGGGTGTTCCGCATCACGTTCTGATAGTTCTGCTAAGACTGCAAGTTTAAACAAATGACTTGTAAGGTCTTTCTTGGTCCCACTATCTTTGATCCACTGAATTTGATTCATTTGTTTAGTAATTCCTAAATGTTATTCAAGTAATGTACATTAACAGGATATTGACTTCTCTTGAGGCAAACATCAATGTTTATTGAAAGGAGAAATAAATATTGACTGAAGTAAAGCCAAAATCAATTATTTTCCTCAGAACTAGAAACCTCAGCGTTCACTGAAATGCCAAGTACGTATACAGTATTCACTGTTTAAATCTTGATAGTTCTGTGGCGATACATATAGCACAACTGTTTATAAACAAAATATAGCTTTTATAAAAAATGTGTAAAAAAAATTTGCAAAGATATAGTTTTCTCACTAATGGGAGCAGAGCTGGGAAAATGCGATTTGATAACTTTGGCAATTATGGTCAATTATTTAATAGTATCATGGCCTTTGGCAGAAAATGTTTTTATTTTGCATTCTAAATCAGTGGGGTTTTTGTGTGAGAGATTTTTTTTTAATTCCTAAGAGAGTAACACCTGTAATGGACTTACTGCAAATATGAACTTATACTAATTAAAGGAATTATAATTGATTTATAAGCTAGATAAACACATGTGCAGGATAAACATGATTTGTATGCTTTTAAAACTTCATACCTGAAAGAATTATTAGAAGTTATGTATTTACAAAAGTATGATTCTTAAGCATGAGGTCAAAAATTGTTAGAAACTGTTGCAGGCAAGCTTGCTGTATTGTACTTAATCAAGAAACTGGTTGCAAGGGTGCACTTGCATCCAGATTAGGTGCTTGACTAGACACAGATATCTGTTTAGATGTAAAAACTGCAAATTATGTAAATGGAGATGCAGTTCTTCCAGGTCAGTTTTGTGAAGAATCTAACAATTCTGACTTATTAGCAAAGGCTGGTTTCAGTCTCCTGAAGTTTTACATATTGATGTAAGATTATCTTTTTTTGTGTGTGATTCAGTCATGAATGGCTCTTGTCATGAATAAATCAGCAATGGGCGATGACGGTCAAGATACAAATAGTTCGTGGGGAGACCAGGTGATGACACGTAAGTTTTATGAAACTCTTGTGTGTATGAGGTCTGGCACTAAAAAAACCTGAGACTAACCCTATAGATTGGGAACCAAGAGTGCAAGGGGAAAGACAAAGAGCTGGTCATAGAGCATGTTCTGACCTGTCAGTGAGACAAGGCTTAACTCGATTGCTTCATTCAGGACAAGTGGATGCATGTTCGAATATAGACATGTTCTTTCCCTTGGTCAAAAAATGTCGATGTGCAAGTGTGAATAGAGAATTGACATCAAGATTCTTGTGAAACTGAAAGAAATCATGATGGAAACATCAACTATTGACTGAACACTTACAATTAAGAGATCCCAAAGATCAAGTTGGTGCTCAAATGAACTAATTTTTTCTCATTTGCATACTGGTTTTGCTTATGTAAGCCTGAAGTAGCACTACCCTTTTAAGAAAACCACTACTTGGGCATGAAGTAGTGAGGTGTCTCAGGCAAAATTAGACACAGAAGGAAAGTCAATGCGACCTTAAAAGTAAAGATGACACTGCTACAAACTAACTGAACTATCTCACATTACCAAAACTTCTGCTGAATGATAAGGTTCATTTTCAGGTAAGCTGCAGGTTATGTATTTGAACATGATATGATTGTTTAATTTTCAGTTCTAGTTTAAAACCTGATTGAGCAGAAAATACAATGCCCTCCCCTTTTATAAAGCTCAAATCAGTAATGTTACTTCTTCATAGGGAATGCTGTCATTGAATAACGGTCTGTTGCCAGGAAAATGCTGAAGCAAGCTGTCTTATATTTTCAAAGCTGGCACTGCTGCCTTTGAAATAATCTTGTGGATGTTATATGACAGAATACTAAATAGAAGACCAATTGCAGATCTCTTGACAACATTCTGTTATAATGACTTTACTCCTATTATATCAAATGATTGATGTAGATGTAATCATTGGAGCTGATGGATGTTAGTGTAGCAGGGTGACATTTGATTTCTGTTCCGTTTGAATTCTGATTAGCTTAAAAAAGTAAATCTATGCAATGTGGTTAGGAAAAAAGTTTACTGTATCTGTATGGGTAAACTGGTGTCTGACTGACATTTATTTATTTTTATCAATGTGGAAGGGTCAGCAATCTTTATTATTCAGTCTTTAAAGTGGATTTTAATGCTTATGAAAGGAACTAGATTGACAGCCAAGAGAAGTAAAGTCCTTTCTCTATCTGCAAAAGAGACACAGCGAAGACAAGGTGGATGTTTCTGTCATGCCTAGGGAGTCTTTATTCTTATTTGTGGGAGAAGAATATTAATGGTCCCAGATCTTCTGAACAGTGGTACCCTGTATTTTGGCCATGTGGTTTTGTATCATAACCTGCCATATGTGGCTGTGCAGGAGTTTGAGGAACAGGAAAAATTCACAGCCTATTTCATGTGTGAGAAAACCAGGGTTGCTGATAGAGTGGCTGAGTGTAGAGATGACAGAGATGAAAAACGTGTGGAATTTCAATTACTTTCATCTTCCTTTCTGTATTTTCTTTCATCTCAAAGCTATTGCAGAGCAGGACTAGTGACTGATTTGTTACTGAGAAGGACAAGAAAAAAAATTTTCTTCTGGATATATAACTAATTTGTGTTATTATTTTATTTTATAACTTCTATTACTGTTCTGGTCTATTTCTTGTTTTCAATTGAGACTCTTGGTGAGCCCTTAAGAGCTGGAGTGGAGATTTCCAGCTCTTGTCTCCTAAAGACTAAATGCACCTGTGTACTGGGTCCATCTGAGGAGGAGTTAATTTTCTTCATAGTAGCCCACATGGTGCTGTGTTTAAGATTTGTGACTGAAACAGTGCTTTGGCTGTTGAATTAATTGCTTTTTTTTTTTTTTTAATTTGCTCTGTCCCGCGCACTTCCTCCCTCAGTCCCACTGAGTTTCCTAGGGTGGGCAAGAAGCTGGATGAGAATGTGGACAGGTGACCTAGATTGACCAAAGAGGTGTACTGTGCCATATAAGGTCATGCTCAGCAATAAAACCTTAGGGTAATTTTTTTGGAGGTGGCACCACAGACAAGTACATATCCACATGTCCTCGTGTAGCTGCTACTGTGGATGTGGAATGGAAAGATATTAATCATGTTAGAATCTGCTTTGCTTATATCAGTTCCCTTTAATGCTAAAAAAAAGTCCAACAGAGAAGTAAAAGTCTCTTTTGTGATTCATACTCTGGTTCTTGATGTCACTGATATCCATTTGTCATGGACACATGGACATCCAGATTTTTTTTTTGCTTTGTTGCCTAAAGCAATGTGATTTCCAATGAATTTCATAAAGGTGAGCTGACCCTTGTGTTGACTTAAACTATTAGGCCGGCTTGTGGTGTAAGTAATACCTATTTTATGTTTTGTTTGGATAGACATGGTTAAGATTTAGAGAAAACAGCTACCCGTGGATGTTTTTCTGGCTAGTGCACAGAGTATTTCATAAACTCCTTTGGCAGAAGTGGGAAATCAAACTTTTTTTTTTTGGTTGAGTAAATGAATGTGTTCTGATGGAATCTATTGAGAAACTTACATTATCACCTGTAGGGAGCTTTTAGGATTAACACTAGTATTTTCTATAGGTCTTAGGGCAAGCAGTTTATCCCCTCTTATTCCATAGCTTCTAAGATTTAACCCAGATAGCCTTAAAGACCAGTGACTTGACTGATGAAAATCTTTTTTCAGAACAGCACCCAGGTTTATTTTGAAACTATTGAGAGAAGGGCAATGGCTTCAGTAGTGCCAGTGGTTAATCACCATTACTTTTGGAAATTTATGCTTTATTCTTAATTTGATTTTTCTGGATTTAATATTAAGCCTTTCTTAATACTGGGTCTTTCTCAGCTACATTTAAGGAGCACTATACTACCCAATGCTTTCTCCCTCTGGATGTTCTTCCACATGCTGATCAAGCTACTGCTCAGTGTTTGATTTGGAAAACCTGCTTTACTATGTGTACAATAAAATACAATATTTAAAGGTAAATACAAGTTATTTATGGTTTATTATGACATACTTAAATTGTGAGAGGATTCTGCAAGTGTATTTTGGAAAATATGACTGAAATTAGCTTCAGAACTTATTTATAAATATTGATATGATAGCTAACATTTTTTGGATGCAGCTATATATATAAATAATAGTGGTTTGGATGTTAGACAAATATTGTTATTTACAGAGATGTATTGAAGGAATCCTTGTTTTATCTGCAGTGAAGTATTTGCCTATAATATCCTTTCAGCATTCCTATGAATGAAATTTAACAAAAATGCTTGAAAAACATAACTGATATTGAAGAAATTGCTCCTGATCTCATGCAGTAGTTTGTTGTTTTTTGTTTTGGTTTGGTTTTAAATTCTTCATATCTGAACTTTCCCAATTGGATCTAAGTAATATGGGGAGGTGGAGGTGTTGGGTGAATAATTCACTAAAATAAAAGTTGAGTTAAGCAAGGATTTGCTTTTCAGGTTCATATGCAAAATAATTCTTTGTTCCTCTCCTGAAAGTTTAAATATTCTGAGGTATTTGAGATGATATGTGACACTATTTTTCGTCTGAAGTTTTCTTTGAAAAGATTATGACTTCAAAACTATTTAAGTCAACGTAATGTTGAAATTACTTTTCTGTTGTTCCGTTCCTTGTGAAGATCAAATGAAGCTTTTGAGTTGATCAAGCACCTATTTTAAGAATGAATTATTTACACAGCTTTAGTATAGATGTCACATAATGTGTTTGTCTGTTGCATGATAGTTGGAAAAATATACATTGTTCTAAATATGTAGAAATTTTTAAGTATGAAGAAACTAAAATGTGATTTTCAGATTGAATTCATCCCATAATAAAACCTGAGATTTGTATTTTATGGAATCTTATTCCTTACTGCCCTTGCCTTAAAGTAGTTTAAATTATCAGAGGTTCTTGTCTACCATTTTATTGCATGTCATTGCTGTTGATACAATGTAGCATCATCTTAAGGAAAATGAATGCAAGAAAGGGAGAACTTAGTAGAGAAATCAATTGTTTTAAAAAAGACAGAAGGCCTGGAGTCAGCTGAAGAAATGGATTAATGTTTTGTCTGTGTTGTGTATAAAACAGTTTGGGTCTCTGGCATTATTCCAAAGTAATTGTTACCAAATCTTCATCAGAAGACATTGGAGGTTTTCTCAGAAATTGTTCTGTGTTCTTGGTGCCGTACCAGTTGTGGAATGTTTCAAAAGTGTTTGTGTATCAAACTGCTGAATAGAACTTTGCCTATTCCTAGTGCATTGAGAGGAATAGTGGAGAAGAAAAGAGAGGTTCAGTGAGATGTAGTTTCTGAGCTCTCGCAGATCTGGTGGAGGATCCACCTTTTCTGTGGGAGGTAAATAGGGAGTAGCAGGTCCGGCTATTGCCAGAGCAGGTGGAGTAATCTGAAACTGTCAGTGGTCATGCTCAGACTAAAATAAAAATTCTACCTTTGTTTAGCCATACCCTCTTGGAAGAAAGATCAAGGACTGAGCTGCTTAGAGAGATGGTTCTTGCCAATTAAAATATGATCCTCTTAGCTGAGATGATGGCAAAGTGGTGCTGTGATTTGTAGCCTACTGTTTAAAACAGGGAACATTGGTATGTTCTGTTTAAAAAGCAAACAAAAAAAAAGCAAAGAAACAAAATAAACCAAATAAAACCCCCCAAACCCAAACAAACATGGGTGAAGCATAAGTACTTAATTACAGCACTCGTAGGTCCCAGCAGGCAATGCCACTCTCCTGCCCACCAGCCCTTGAAAAAGCCCCCAGTGGTAAGTGGCCTGTATGTTTGGGCTTAGTGAAGGGATGTAGTCCAGCCGCTCTTTTGAGTGCAAAATAAATTGAGTTGCATGAGGAGCCCTACTTTTATGGAAAAATGTGATTATAACATAACAAGTTAATTGCATAGTTGAGCCATAACATTCTTTGTCTGTTGTGGGAAGTGGAAAAAATGCATTGAGTAGCCTTGCTGGGTAGCTTAGCCTATAGTAAAAAGCGTGATATGAAGCATCCAAATTAAAACTTGGATAAAAGCTTTGGTTTTATCCACTTATTTATGGATAGCCAATGTATTGCATAAGTTGTTCAGCTAAGGTTTGTGCAAAGACCCCATTTTCTATAGGAGCTAGTTTGATTAAAAAGCCTTTTGAAATATAGATTTAAGTTCTCACTCTCCCTGCTCTCTCATCTTTCTTTTATTTTTCTGAGAAGAAATATAGTATTTTGAAGTACAGAGGACATCATTGCCTCTCCCAAAATATTCAGGAAGAGAAGCAACTTCCTGAACTGAAAGACCACGATGTAGGACACTGGGTGCCTTGCCATCCTGTCCTGTAGTTTAGATGCAGCCTTCAGGCCTAGTGTATGTCCTATTGAGCTTTTAATTCTAATGCTTTCATAGTGTTTGACCGCTATGTATGATAACTAATTCTAGAAAAAAACCCTTTAAAAACATTTTTAAATAGCTTGTATCAACATTCCATACGAGATTTAGAGTTACAAAGAGAAATTTAAACAAAAGCCTAGTCTTAATGAGGCAAACAACTAAGCTGAAAAATTGAATGGTGGGAATTTTCGCTGCTTGCTTGATGCAGTTGCCAAAATATCATTGAGAGGATCCTTTTTACAATGGTAGGAAACAATACTCTGTTGCATTTCATTGTTATAAGGATGTGCAGAGCCTACACGAGTAACCTGCACTGTGACAGTCAACTGAAACCACTGTGCAGAGTACATGGAAGTCAGTAGAGATAAACTAGTTTTGAAGTATTTGACTTTCTCATGGGGATTTCCTTTTGGCTGCAATTGTTGTACCCTCCTGTTTGAAGCGTTAATCTGGAAGTGCTTTTAAATGCTGAACAACACAAATGATTTGGGAAGTATAGCATGGCTGCCAATAGGTAGATTAAACGGAGAAAAGAGGCGACAGGGAGATGAGTAACTCCAAACTGGTGGAAGGGAGGAAATGTAAGGGAAAAGAATCCAAATAAAGAAGGGGTTGGAACAACAGGGAGAAGAAAGGCTCGGACATGGGAAAGAATAAAATATCAGAAATAGAATCTGAGAGTTAGGAACATTTTCAAAGCTCCATGGCCTCCCTTAATCCTACACATATATTGCTTTGAAAATACACGTATTTGATCTGTTCTCTTAAAAGTTTTCTTGGAAATGAAACACCACTTGACCTCCCTAAAAAAGAAGCATGCTGACATCAGTAACAGTGACCAGCATTTAATGTTCCGTGGGTTGTTACTTGTGCCTTAGCCTCCTAATCTCTTCTTATTTTGGTGATCTGTGAGTGCCACAATTCTGTCTCTTGTTTCTGTTGCCAGCATTTGCCTTCACTTTTTAGTTGCAAGCAAATCTTTGTCTTGAAAAAATCAAATGGTCTCAATACTGAAGAATTAATTGAACTTTCTAGAATGAGAAATGATATAGAAAGGCATTACTTAAATTTCTCTGATGCTACTAGGCCAATATCCTTCAGTTCCAGTCTGCAGTAACTCATGCTAGTTCTTTTTCTCTTTCAAGATGAGCTTTCTTTGAGAAACGATACTATGCTGTGCCAAATATTGTTGTAGTATCAATTAGTGTCTCATAAAAGGAAAGTCTAAGAATAGAAAGCTCGTTGGATAAGGTACTTAAATAAGATTAGAAAGTCAGTAGGAAAGCAGAGACCAATTTGATTCAAGCAAAGATCCCCTTAATGTTAATAACTCAGGATTTAATATCTTTAATGTGTTTAAAAAGAGTGAGATTGTTACCATGCATATTTAAAAAAAAATAAAAAGTAAGTATGCTTCTTGGGCTTAATTATGGTAAAGGTCTTTGATAATTTTGTAGTTTTGCATGTTATGTGTCCAGTAATCTCTAGATATTGGAGTCAATCATAGTTTTGCATGAGTAAAAACTACTCATTTGGTCTCTCATGATTCATTGATAAGGGTATTGCTTCTGACATTAGATTCAGCTAAGGGTAACAGACAATAACATGGCTGATTACTAAAGTAGAAGATGTAAATTCTTTCACATTTCTATGCATTAAAAAGGCTTAGAATTCCTGAATTTTAATATAAAATACAATGAAGTGTATCAAATAAGATTCCCCTATCTTGCTTTGTAATAATAAATTGCAGTGTGCACATTCAAAGGATGAAAAATGGCTTTAGAGAACCTTTGCCTCCTATGGTTGGGAAAATGTTATCAAAATCTCATTAAATACTCTTACATTTTGTGCGTGTGATTGCATGTGTCTTTTTCTTCAAGTGACTATATCCAGACTTGCATTATCTTATTAAAACCAGTTGGGTGTGCAGAAGCTGACTGGGTCTACATTGGTAAAACAACTGGTGTGCCCATACCTAACCTGAGTTATCAGCTCTAATGACATCAGAAACAAAAAGAAAAGTTATCTTTCTTCTTGGAAATCCTGGAATGCATTTTCTACTATGTTTCTTATTTTGTTGTAGGCTTCACCCTCTTCTCTACTTCCAAGTTTGCCCCAGCATCCCTTACTGAGCTGCAGTAGTTGAGCCTTTCAGAGTCTGGAAAGCATTGCATTCTTGGATTTGAGTTCAAGTAATTTAACCCTTATATACACAGGCCTGAAATGAATAGGCACCAACACCTGTGTGAAAAACGTGTGAAAAAGGTGGAGTTTTAATTTTGAGTTTGGGGTTGGTGTGGTTTGTTTTTTTGTTTGCTTGTTTTTTGTTGCAAAATCTCACTACTCCTTTTAGAACCTGTCTGTGGAAGGTAGAAGAGGGCAGATACTGGTCAAGGCTAAGAGAAGAGCAAATGCAGCCAGGGTTAGCTCTCATTCAGGGAGTAGTGGAGTTCATTCCCACCAGAAATTTGTAAACCTAGGTCAAATCTTTAGAATTACTATTTTTCCTCTTAGGCCTACCATGGCAATAACAGACATACTGACACCAGACCACACTGCAACACCAAGTACAGTGTGCTTGGGGAGTAATGAGCCTTGGTAGAGGAGGATCATCACCAGCTAAAAGCATCACAGCCTCTACTGTGTCCAGCATTAATTTCTTGCTGTATATGTCGCAAGAAAGAAAATAGATTCAAATCTTGTTCCTATTGGAAATATAATTCAAAGAGAATAACACACCTTTTTAAAAACAAGTTTGGAATTCAAAGTCTAATTATCTTGAATGGTGCGTTGTGTTTTTAGTCATGTTCTGTCAAATGTCATTACTAATGCCAAAACATAATCTTTTAAGTCGAAAATATTTTCCAAAGATCATCTTTAGCAAAGGTCACTGCAAATAATCAGGCTTTTTTAATTGCTCAGAAGTAATGCGTGTTATTTACTTTGTCTCCTAATTAGATTTTAAGAACCTGTTGGTGCTAGGAAGGAAAAGAATTGGTACTTTGAGCATGTAGCTTCCATAATGTGGAAGTGTTCTGGGATCTCTGCTGCCAGCTGCTGTTCTTGTTCCTTGAAAGTGGAAAAAAAAAAACTAAACCAAAACAAAACCAGAACTCACAACGCAGTAAACAAGCCTTGGTATACAAATCATAAGAGAAATAATACCTTTAAATTCCTTTTTTTTTCTTCTTAAAGAAGTTTTTAATTTAAAATAACTTCATGGTTTTTTTTTTATCCATCAGATAATCTTCTAGCATGAAGAACATGGCAGCCAGTATCAGGAATTCACTGAAATTAACAGAATTTCTAGGTGGTAATGGATGTTCTAACACTATAGAGTGGAAGGATGAATCAGTTAGAAGTTCCCTAGCTAGATAATTTTCTTGATAAGAGCTTAACCTACTCAAATAACTTATATTGATGCCCTCTTTTATTACATGTTTTCTCTTGTGCACATTTATGTTTTGCTGGTTGCTGTGGTTATTCGCTTGTCCCTCGTGAACTTATGTTCAATGAACTTTTGTAGTGCCTGAGTGCTGAATGTAGTTGGACATGATCACATCTGTAAGAAAAAAACTACAGCTTGACTCCTTGTATGTAAACGTACACAAGCTGACTGATCTTCATGCAAATGTTAAATGCTGTGAAACTTTCACTGTTGATATATTTTGCAAATGAGCCTATCTAAATTACTTAGTCCATTATGCACTTAGCAGCAAAGGAAAAGAAGACAGTTATTGTCCCGAGTGATCTATTAATGTAGGAAAGTTGGTTTTAATAGAACATCAGGTTTCTTAAGCCATCAGATAACATTTGAAGTATATTTTCAGTACCAATAGATGGCAGCATAGCTCTTCAGGAGACTACCCTAAGTTACTTACAGACTCAGTGTTAATGTAAATTACAGTAGCAAAAAAGATATTACATGAGTAAATGTTGTTCTGCTGCATTTTCTCTAGTTCTCTACCTATTTTTTCCTTCAAAATAGAAAGGAAGAATCTATAAGTGAGATAGAAGTTAAGTTTGTATTTTATACCTAGAACATATACTAGAAAAAATGGTTTTAAAAGGAAAATGTTTTGTGTACACACGCATATTTCTCAATCCCAATATTAATTTCAGTTAAAATTCTTGAATACGACTTTTTGAAATTAGACAGTATCTGTACATCAAGACTAGCACTTCGCTTGTAAGGGTTGCAGGGCCTGGGTCAAACAAACCTGAAAATAAAGCTGAATGATTATTCTGTGTTGTAAACCCTGAATATTGTTTTGGGAATGGTACAGTGCTTAAAAGGGCTTATTTTTCTATAACTTACCTAAGAAAACTGTGTTATTACTGTATATTTTCCCTCTTAATTTTAGTCTGAGAAGTAACAATCTCATAGCATAGGATGCTATATGGTATATTTAAATGATAAATTACTTTAGATTTCTAATATTCAGACATCTACCAATAAAATATTAAATGTATGCTTGCTCAACACTGTGTTTAACAAATGAGTTGGGGAGGAGGGGGGTGACAGGAACAAAACTCACACATCTTTTTATAGTGCCATCCCCGGGCTTAAGCTTTTTAAAGTCACCTCTCACAGTGAGGAAGAAATCTTTGAGGGAAAGGAAGACTGATTCATGAAGGGCACTTGAGGTTGGCAGTTGCTTGAAGCTCTCTGCTGAGATGCAGACTGTGTTAGACAAGAAGGCAATCAGATCAGGGGAAGCACAGCTCGCAGAGATCGAACAGGTTCTTCCAGTCTCAATTTTCAGTGCTTTGGGATATAGAGCAGCACATTCTAACTTGGAAAAGAAGATCTGTTTCTCAAAATACTGTTCTACTTTCTGCCTTAGTTCACAGTGCACTAATTTAAATAGTACATACAGTCTTTCTTTTCTGTCTGAGGTTGGTTTTCGTTTTACTCATGTTTTTTAGTTTGAGGATGGACAAGCTATCAAGCTCATTTTATGTGCCATGTAAGGAATCTGTTTAATCTGCAACATGAATGCATTTTCTTTTTTACTTTCAATTGAGATATGACTGGCCATTTCAATTGACAAAAATATTGCCTAGCTGTAAACTTACTGCAAAGGCTGATACGCAGACTTAGTAAATTGGACAGAAAATTTTCTCTCTTAGCCTTACATCACATGAATTTGTCATCCTTCCTGTTCAGAAGGAAGGCATGCATACTCTGCCCCTCTCCTGTTGCCTTTGACCAAAAATCCATCTTGATTTTTTTATTTTTGTGGTTAAAGTTTTGTTGAAATCAATGTGTCAATGAGAGACTTGCTTTGACTGACTGACATTTTTGAATGGGATTTTTTTCCTATATCAGAAAACTTTCAGACTGAGAATGCATAATCCTTTAATTTTTTTGAAAGGAAGACTTAGAATACATTTTCCTTCCTTATATTTTATGAAATTACATGGTTTTTCCTTTATATTAAAGTTATTTATTCAAAAGATTAAATTTTTGATATTAAAAAGTATTCTGCGGTAACTGTGGTAAGTTCTAGAGTGTGTATCATGTTTTGTACTTTTACAAAACAGTCTCAAAAAAGGTTCATCCATTAATGCTATTGATATTTCTGAGGTGGAAGATTGATATTTCTGAGCAACACAGGAGGAGAGGGATTAAGTAATAGGAAGATTCTTTTTTTTTTCCACTTAGATTATCAGGGTATCTCTCATTTGTGCATCAGTTTATATGATTAACCACTGTTTCTTTCATATGGAAGGAGGAAATGTGGGTAACGTTTTCGCAAGCAGGATTTTGTTTGCTATTTTGGATGCACAGTTCTGGTTTCTAGTAGTAGTGTTTACAAGAGAGGGCAACATCAGGAAGATGTGCCTTACACTTCAAACAGTGACTTGTCATACTCATTAAAATGTTTATGATCAGTCCACTTGGTGGTTTCTTGAGGATGTTAATGATCACCGGGAAGTACTGTTCCCTGTAGTCCTTCAGAAATGAGCAAGCTAATGATGAAAACATAGTTTCCCATCAATATTTGCTTGTTAGGAGGAAAGAACTCAACCCTTTCTGATAAATATCTCTACTGTCATCCCCTTTCAGATAAGACAGGTCTGCTTCGTAGTTGATAGTGTCAGATTCTATCAGCAGGTTTTGAAGGATGAAGATGGGTTTATTATTAGCAGACATTGGTCCAACAGTTTGTACCAGTTCTTTATGACTCTCCACAGCAAGCCAAAGAAGATTTGTAAGTCTTGGAAGCACTTTAGAAACACTTCCAGTAGCGGAATTATCCTTGGCCAAGCTTCCAATAGAAAGTGAGACTGAATGGCATGTCCATGATTGACAGCTTCTTTGGTTTTGTTAGTTAGAAGAAACAAAATTTTAGCTTCTTTTACATGCTCCTCTTGGGTACTTCATGTTAACTGAAGGGATCGTAAACATTATGTTCTTACATGGGCAGCAGGCACTTACTGTTATAAAAAAATAGTTTTTGACAGACATTGCTTGAGGCTGAAAAACATAATCCAATGAAAACCAAACTTGCTCTTAGTCTCTTAATTTTTGGTCTGTTACAGTCGTTTTTCTTTTCTGCCACCTGCATCTGAAAATTTGCTCCTCTCTTTTCAGGGTCTTACAGAGTTGAGAAACCTTTGAGGGCAGCTAGGGTATCATGTTGTTGTAATATAGAGCATCATGTGCTAATGATTCTGTAGAGCTTTATTTTGCATGTGTAGAAATGCTGTTTTTTCTGTAGGCATGGGATTATTTTCATTTTAAAAACTACAGATCTTTAATGGTGCCATCAGAATTATAGTTTGTTATTGTTTTGTGTACTTCGTGCGAAGATGCCTGTTTCATTGGCATGGGAGAGTGGCCTGCTCTGTCTTGTTCTTGACAACCAGGTGAAATGTTGGAAGCTCAGTGTGCTTAGCTTTGGTGGTCCAGACTTCTGAAAATCATAGGCAAGCAAATCTGAAAATGAGTTACCATACTGGAATATTTAATCTTTCTCCTTAATAAAGTAATCTTCTCAATAAGGTTCTCAAAAACCTCCTCAGTGAGTCTAACCTTCTTCCTCAACATGGGTGAAGCCCCGCTGTTTGTAGTGATCTATAAATTAATATAGAACTGGCAAAGAAACCTGAAATAGTTATCTTTTGTTCTGGAATCTTGTGGTGGTTTTTAGTGGTGGGCTTAAAATACCATTGTGCATTTCCTTTCTCTGTGAGTCTGGGATGTACTCAGTACCCTGAGAAGTATCGTGGGACTGAGTCTTTGTGATGAGCGAAAGTAGCCCAATATTAAGGAGGCAATATAGTGTTTGACAGAAAAATCCTGAAATAACCAGCACTGATTGTAGTTCATGCTGCCTTCTGACTTTTATTTGGTTGAGACCTCTGTGCTGTATGTGTGTTGAATTGATTTAAGCTTTAATAGTTGTAAACTGTGTTGCATGGGTATCAATGGATGAATGGTTGTTTTATGTTATGGTACATTGAGAAATGTACTTTTTTTAGAATGTAACTCTACCTTTCTTATTAAAATCTACTTAGGGGATGAGACTACTATTTTTTTTTTTAAAAGCCTATGCAGACTTTTTTTTTTTTAGTATTTTACATTTAATGAATGCCTTCCCAAAAGTGTTAGTAATGACTATTGTTCCAAACAAAAAAAAAAAGCAAAACCAAACACAAACCAAAAACCTCCCAAAAAACCCTAACTGCAACTCATCAGTTTAAACTGAATTTATGAAAGGAATTAAAAGTGTCTCTGTATTTATCCCACATATCTTGTTATCATATGTTTGAGGTTTTTTAATCTGGTTGTCCCTGAAGAATCAGTTATATCCGTGAAGCACAATAGATGGCCTTCTAGGCTAATTTATGTGAATATTTCCCCTTCTAAAAGTAAATTTAAAGGTAGATTTAAGAATGTGAAAAATTCTCACGCAATTCTCCCCTACTCCCACCTGCTCCCACCCATAGCTTCGTAAAGTCAGTTCTGATGGATAATAATCACAGGGAGTAAGAGTCATGGAACAGAAAGAATATAATCAGAATATTTATTAGAACATATACTGTGCTAACGTAGAATTGTTTTATGGTGTGATGAAGAAAACCCTTGCATGGTGTCATATGTTAGCCTGAAAGAGCCCTGTAGGCCAAGTACCTGGAAAATTAATAGCTGATACATCTAGGATTGAGGCTAGACAACATGCTAGTAAATAAAACATGGTAAGGAACTTGTCTTTAATGGATGGTGGATTAATTATATAGATACTTTATGTAAGCGTTTTTCTTCCTCAAAGTATTTCCATTCTGAATGTAAGCCATTTTGACGATGTGTTCCTAAGACACATTATTCTAGTTTGCTATTTAAGTGGCTTTATTGGGGCCTGCAAGAACTGTATGCAAATTAAATTTGCATATTATTTAATGAGTCATTAATCTCATATTTCTTAAACTATATTCTTCACAATACTTCAGGTAAACTAAAAACAAAACTGAACTTCAAACTGAAACAGGAATGCTTTGAAGCTGTCTTCTTTCCTATTCTTTCCTCCCCACCCTGACCTGTCCAAAATCAACTTCAGCACATCACAAGCCTTAGCTTATAGTAGATCTTAGATGGATTTTTAATACACCAGTAAATAACTTGAAAAAAACTCATCGTAAACAATATAGTCTTATGCTCTGTGACAATTTTCCTAGCGTATTCTGGTTTAGTTTGGACTGGTATGCATTTTCTAAAGCTTAATGATCTACTTTTTTGCTTTCAGCATAAAACCCAAATTATTTATTTAGATGCCTAACAATTGACTTGTGCTTTGACGCCACTTAAGTGCTTTTGAAAATCTTGACTTTCAGAGCCTAGTATTAGATACCCAATTTTGTAGCTGTTGACACTATAACAATCAGTATAAGATAGAATATATTTTGCCAGCAGATCATTAACTGGTGTTGAAGTAATTTTGTTCTATCAGTTGTATCCAAATCCAGTCTAGATTGCTCTCTGCAACTATTAGAAGTTTGCAGAACTTATAGCCTGCTAGATGGCTTAATCATTACTGGGTGAACATGAACTGAAAATTCTGCCACAGTCTGGATTCCTGAGGTGGTAGTAATAACTCCTATGTCATCTTTTCTTGATTTTGAACAAAAAATGCCTTGGCTGGACTCTTAACAGTACCATATCCAGAGCTAAGTAAGGGTGACGAAGTCCTGAACAGCATTTGGGTGAGAGAGTTTTGGGTTTGCTATTGTTCTTGTCATGTGCTCAATCAAGATGGTGCACTCTAAATAAATAAGAAATATTCTCTCATCAGAGCTCTGGGAACTAAAACCAAATCCAAACTCAAAATGCAGTCTGATTCTAGACTCATAATCTAGATGCTCTTGTAATGTAAATAGCCAGCAGGAAATCGAATTTTTATAGACAGCATTGTATGTTGACAATGGATGAATCCTAGCAGTTCTTCCATATTTACTTAACAGATCATCCTCTCTTGTTTTCAGTTTTTGGAACCATGATTAAGTTTGCTTACAGCTGTTCTTAGATGGTATAAGCAAACTAGTTAGAAGCTGCAGAAATCTTGACATTGGTATTAAATGTTTTTATCTTGGTCATCTAAACAAATCGAAATTTTAAAAAAAGGTTTTCAGCTTGTGGGTCTAGTGATATCAGATAGCAGAGTGCTACCAAACTTAAACAAAAAAAAAAAATCAAGATCCAGGTTTGGTCCTTTCTGTAACTATTGGCTCTCATTCTCTTTAAGGTTTTCCTCTCAGATATTTAAGGAATAGGCATGTTTTCTAAGCAAGCTTATTAAATGTGCTTTTACATGCTGTGTTACTCGTAAGGTATTGTTTCAAGCATTTCATAGTAACAGATTATCAAAAGTAATGAAGAACTTTCTCCTACTTTTGCTTCTGCATGCCCATACATAGAATCACAGATGAGTGTTGGGAGAAAACTGGTGCTTAGTTCCCTGTTACACATTTGTCATATGTTGCTATAGTAGGGGAAACAAAATCCTTGCTGACTTCCTTCCATGTGCATCTATGAAGGCCTATTGGACCATTAGGTGGGTTTTAATGACAGATAAGGATCCTTCAGTTAATTTAATCTCATCTCATGCATGAGGGTCATCAGAGGTCTTGTTCAGGAATTTCTGCATCAGAATTTATTGGGAATTTTTACCAGTTCATGTCTTCATTGGTATTTGGTGTGGTTTTTTGTTGGTGTGTTTTGTTTTTTTTTTTTACTCCCTATTCAGTTCATGTTCCCTTTACTGCAAAGTGTGCTCTCAGCAGTAAAATTCTTTGATGTGTGTATATACATGTATTTTATTATTATTTTTTAAAATTATATTTTTACCATTGCTTCTACATGGGAAAAAGAACCACTTTTTTCCCTGTTCCTGTAGAAATACTATTGTCCCAAAAATAAATGGCCAACACCACATGTTTTTAGAAGATGACTGCTTCCTTGCACTTATGACATAAAGGCTTAAGAACTAAGTTGCTGTTTTAATTCTAGATTCTGTCGTTATCTATATGTATTTGCATTAGTATTTCTATTCCTTTTAAGCTCTTGGCCTCAGCTATACTTTGTGAAACAGATTTCCAGAAGCTAATTGCATTCATGTGGATATGCGTTTTCTTTTAACATTATTATCTTTCAGTTTCTCTGGTTGTACCTTTCTGGTGTTCTGAGGTCATTGAATTGATTTGTTTACAACAGGTTGCTAATTTGTCATCTTTCATGTGTCTTCTCCTTTATATGAACCACCACAGAGATTTTGCCTTTGAGTGTGCTTACTTTCCTGCCCGATTAATTCTAATGATTCTCAGTATTCATTAGGAATCTTTTATGCTTTTGCTATGTCCAGTTCTAGTTAGTTTATGCACCCTGAACGTCCCAGCTAGTCAGAACCACGGCATTTCATGAAACAGTATTTTTTTCAAAATTGTGCTCTCCTCTCTAGCAATGAGCAGATATCAAGGTTCTTTAAATGGAATAAAGTAACAAAATGCTTAAAATCAGTCTTCTCACTGTGTGTATTATTCTTCAATAACTTCTTTTAAATATATCATCCTTGCTTTTTGTAGCATTTCCAAGTACCGTTCTAGAAGAATTAAAGTACTTTTCCTCTCTGGCAACTTGTCACAGCAAGAATAAAGATAATAAATTTTGCAGTATGCTCTTAAACTACACGTGTCTCATGGTGAAGACACCAATACATTTGCAAGTAACCTCAACCAACTTCAAGGAAAGGCATATATGTGATTTAACTTTTACAGTACTGACTGTTATATGTTATATATGTATTAAAAATTATTTTTTTCCAAGTTGATAATATTTCCTATTATTCATTGCCGTAAGTGTGTTTGCTCTTCATTTTTTACAGCTTAAATTCTAGGATGTGAGATACTAACTCAAACTGCAGTCAGATTTGAACTGCAGATGATTAGTTAGACAGACAGTAAAGCACTGTGTTTGCTAAGCTGCCTCTCTTACCTTTGTTTTGTGCATACATGTCTTTAAGCTAGTATAGGTCTTCGATGATTTTTATTCCCTCTCAAACTTGTGATAATTTTTAGTAATTTTCAGAAATGTTTGGCATATTGAAGTGTATGATTAACTAACTAGTCTAATTTGGAAAATTAGTCTGCCATTCTAGGCTCTGAGAACTACCATTATATTTTAGTATGTGAAGTCTACTAATTTTCATTCCTTTACAATTTTCTTTCGTCTTAATAATTTTCTACTTTTAGCAGGGTATTATTTTTCTGAAGACATTTACAATGAATGTTTCACTGGTCATGGAAAAGCTTCAATTGAGAGGCTTTGATGCAGCATGTGTCATTATCCCATTATCAAGTCATCCTTTTCTTCACTGTTTTTTCAAGTTATTTATTTATTGTTCAGAAATATTCTATTCTCTATTAGTGTTCTTTAAGATGTCTTTTCAGTGTTTCCCGTGACATAACTATATCCTCCACAGTGACTGTCATATTTCAGAAATACATAAGTTTCTGTTAAATAAAACCCAAAATGTATTTAAACATATCTAACAAGAAAACAACCCAAGCCAATGTGAAAGAATATTTCTAAAAATCATTTGTTCTCTATAAAATTTTCATACAAATGGGTCATTTAAGATAAAAAAACCCGTTTGTGACCAAACTATTAGGTGCTGACAATGTTATGGAGATGTTATTAAAAAAAAGATACTTGCTCTTGTTTTAAAATGTTAAGTGCTTGCTTTTAGTAATATCTTCATTTAAAAAAAAATAGCGTTTTGTAGCCCACTTTGTCATTTTTTCCAAGTAGGCAGCCCATCTTTCTTTGTAGACAAATATTACCTATTAAAATAATGTTCTTTTTCTTATAACAACTGTCCCTTTGAAAGTGAGTTGCTGTGACTACATTAAAGACCAGTTCCAAAGAAGAGTAACAGGCAGGCTTTTAAGTGGATATTTGCCCATACTGTGAAGCGAGGATTATGAAGTTTGCTTGTCACAGCTTAATCTGTCTGTTTTCAGCATTGCTAATTAGCAAGTCATGACATTTATCAGCTGTCAGAAATTAGCTTAGTTTTTTGACTCCCAGATGTCTTCCTCAAGTTATTATTTTCTGTTCACATATTCTTGTGATGCAATGATTTGCTGAAATGGCTCTTATGAATATTTACCTTGTTATTTTGTTGTTTTTTTCTCATCCCTTGTAAAAATCATGGTGTCGCTCAAAAAGTCCAAACAATGCATGATAGAAAATAATTTTGAAGGAGGAAAATCCTGGCAAAGACTATTGGGTCTTAATAAACTTACAGGGTGGGTAATTTTTCTTTTGTCAAAATGATGTTATGCTTTTCCTCACTTTGTTTCTCATAGGAAAGATTCTTTTCCGTTTGAGGACTTGTCAGTGGAAACAACATTGGAGTTAAAAGGGGAGGAAGCATGTAGAAAGAGTCCATGAACACATAGAAAATAACCCTGCATTATAATACTTGTTATTTGTTAAGAACATAATTTCAGCTGTTAAAACTGAGCGTGAATTTTCAGTAAAGTTTTGATGTTGTTCCTTTCTTTCCTCCCAAGAAAAGCCAAGTGGGAAACCAAAATACTTGACAAGGTTTTTCTTTCAAGTGCTTGATCATGTATTCATGCCTTCTCTCTCACTTTAATATAATAGTTTGCTGCTTCTTGATAGCCTACTCTGAGTTATAAGAGGCTATTTGAAATAACAATGAGGAACCTAGCAGAATATCCTTATGCTTAAAAAATTAACAGTAGTTTCTTCTGAATTGCACATCTGCTTAAGAACACATAACTTGATTTAAATTGCTGAGCCCTGAAAGTTCCTCAAGTTTTATCGTATAATTGATGAAAACTTTGCCATTTTTAAAAAAACAGGTTAAACCCAACAGTAGTCTCCTCAGTCTCCTGAACTGGAAATTCCAACACAAATCAACACAGACTTCTTTACAAAACGAAGTACTTATATGTGTTATTTTTATTGTAGGCTAATAGGCACTTTCCTCCTCACTAATTGCTCACTCTCAATTAAAACAATTACAGAATCAAATATATGAATTTTAATATTGCATTTAAATTGATATTTTATTATACACAAGTCAAGAAATTCACAGTTCATTTTTCCCACTACAGCCTTATCTTCATCCCCTTGAGTGTATACACTACAGTGAAGGACTTTTTTTTTTTTCAATTACACCACATGAATACATAAATATTGGAGGAAAAAAAAAAGAGAAAAGAAAAAAGTTATATTTAAAAGATTAACTACAGGGCAACTCTACTGTGGAGGCCTTAACTTATTAACAGAAGTCACAGTGCTACAATTAACAATGAAGGTAGTGTGTGGCCAAATGATGAATTTCACATTTTCTAGGCTTAAAATACTGGAAATATTAGTTTTAAGAATAAAAGCTCTATGAGACCTTCTATTTTCTTTTTATTTTTCCTTCTTACCCTTCTACCCCTCCAAATTCTCCATTTTTGTTCAGACAAACAGACAGAAATGTATAAATGCAAACATCTACAGTGAGATCAAGCATAAGATGTTTCAGCCCAGAGTGTTATTTTCTGACAAAGACCAGAGTCACAGTCTCAGCCCTAACTTCAATGTTGCCACAGCCGCAATGCAGCAATTACCAGCCTTTAAGGTTATATTTCTCTAGGGGAACAATTTCAAAACTGCAGTATGGTAGGCTTAGAACTTTTCCAGATGAGGCAGAGTGTTTCCTTGTGTCTGGCTTGCTGAGGACTTTATGGGATTCAGGGAAAGTGGCTGTCCTGCCTCTCTGGAGAAGGACCTGGGGATGTTGTTTGACAGCTGACTGAGTATGAGCTGGTGGTGTGCCCAGGTGGCCAAGAAGGTCAATGGCATCCTGGCCTGTATCAGGAACAGTATGGGTAGCAGGACCAGGGAAGTAATCCTTCCCCTGTACTTGGCATCGATGAGGTTGCATCTTGCATACTATGTTCAGTTTTGGTTCCTGCAGTACAAGAAGGAGATCGAGGCACTGGAACATGTCAAGAGAAGGGCAACTACGCTAGTGATGAAGGGCTGTAGCACGCGGGGAATGAGAAGTGACTGAGGGATTTGAAGTTGTTTCATCTAGAGAAAAGCAGGCTGAGGGAGGCATTATCATTCTCTTACAATGACCTGAAAGGAGGTTGTAGTAAGGTGGGTGTTGGTCTCTTCTCCCAAGTAATTAGTGATGAGAGGAAATGGCCTCAAGTTGTGCCAGAGGAGGTTCAGATTGCATATTAGGAAAAATTTCCTTACCGAAAGCATTATTGGGCACTGGCAGAGGCTGCCGAGGGATGTGGTTGAGTCACCATCCCTGGAGAGTGTTTAAAAGACAGTTACATGAGGTGCTCAGGGGTCTGGTTTAGTAGTGGACAAGTACAGTTGAACTCGGTGATCTCAAAGGTCTTTTCCAGCCAAACGATTCTATGATCACTTGCAGTTCTGATAACTCAGCTACAGGAATCTAGAGGAAAAAAAATAGCTTTGCATCAAAAAGTGTGTACTTTATATGTATATGTACAAATTAAGTATATGTGTGTATGTCTGTTAGATGTGTGTGTATATATATATTTGACCATTTGAATTCGTTCTTATTTGATGGAGCACTATTGAAATTATCCATCACTTCCAATCAAATACACTTAAACTTATTATACACTTATTATAAAGTTTTTGTTGTCAAATGCCTTGATAGGTATTCTGCTACATAATAACACCTATTTCAAGATAGGCCCCTTTCATGCACTTTTTAAAAGAAAAAAATTATTCTATTCTTCTGAGTGCTACTTTAAATATTTCCCTTTAATTATACTTGTGTGAAATCAGGTTAGAGCTAAGCTAAATTACTGCCTTTCCATTTGGAGATGTACTCCAGTGAAAACAGAACATTGTGGCAGTATAAAATGTTGCCCCTGAGACCAAGTCTTATACAGCGTCGTGTATCCATGAATCTCTAAATTTAAAATGAGTTAATTTAATGCATGCTTAGGGCTTTAGTCCTTGCCCTCCAGTCCCTACTGTAATGTGTGTCTGTGTGCAGTGGGGAATGAGGTTAGAAAGGGTAGAAAAAGAGCCTGCAAGAAAGCTCTTCTGAATGCGAGAGCTGCCAGCAGATGTAACTTTAGTTAGTTAAACTTCTGGTGTATGAAGTGGGAAGCGTGCATGTGCTCCATTCCTGCAAAATAATATCACATACGTACTTTCAAGACTATACGGTAGCGTCTTCATGAGCACCAGAAGGGGAGGTGGAATTGTGTAAACTAACTGAATATTTGATGTTCTTGTGTTGTTTCACTTAATTGATACCATTTGCTTTTGAAACACGGGATAATAATCTCTGTCCAGTGTATTGAACGAGGACAATAATGTACTCAGTCAGGAAGTTCTGTGGTTTTGGAGTGCAAGTATATAAATATTAGTGACAGGCAGTGCTACTTAATAATTTTTTAGGAAAACAGAACTGTTTGATTTCTCTTTCTATCTTCTTTGCAGAAAGAGAAGTGTCAAAATGGAGTGGATGTCTTTATGTAATTGTCCCCCTGGACTGCTTTATGCAGAAAGGCTGTTGAATTATAGGGATATTTTTCTTTTAAATGCAAATGATTTGTCAATACTAAGGATTCAGTGCTTTCTGCAAGGCCACTATAAGAAGGCCTGAGAAAGACAGAATGCCACCAACTGAATCTTTTGGTTTTTTCCCCACTTAAGAGTTGAGCTGCTAACTCTTTTGGTTTGTTTGGTTTTTTGGTTTGTTTTTTTTTTTGTTGGGAGGAGGGTGGAGATAATAAAAAATAAATAATAATAATAATAAAACATGCTGGATGTTAAATCAACAAATTTCTATGCACAATGGATGTTTTCAGAGTTCTGTATTTTAAAAAATTGCATGGCTTTAAACATAAAATAAAGAAAGACTTTAAAAATAAAGAAAGACTTTTTAAGGAGATAAGAAATATGCTGTGCTGTGCAGACCCCAGTCCCTTTACGCAGCTTTGACAGCACAGAGGTGTTCTGAGTTAGCAGCTGTGGATCCCCTGCACAGACCTCTATGTTTCTTCCTTTTATTTAATTAGTTATCTCTAACAAATATTAAGATTCACCTACTCCTTGGCCTGGTTAGGGATCGTGAGAGTGTGATGTAGAAAATTTCCCCCAACGCTGCCAGAATGGCTGGGTTAAGTGGGAAAAAATGTAGCAGACTGTGTGCTCACTTCTTTTCTATCCAGGAATCAAGTGTAGACTGCAGTTTAAAAGATGATGGTTTCATATATGTGAATATAAAAGTGAAGACAGTTTAAAACGTAGAGCCCGTCACAATTACAAGCTTTAACTACATAGCAAGTTATTTAGAAAAAATGATTTTTTCTTTCATATTCATGGTAATGGTGTGGTATCAAATACCAGCTGCTGTGTAGCTGTATCCAGTGTTTATATTACTAGCTTGGTGTCAGGATGTTTACATGAAAGTTTTAATTGCTTTTTATTCCTGTTTTCCTGTTACTAAGTGACTTTTTTTTTTTTAATCGGTGTTGGTGCTGCTAAGTAAGCTGTGCTGACTGTCTTGTGTTTAGGTAGCAGCAGGCAGCTTAAAAGAATCCCTTTTATCTCACGACTGTGCTAAATTCACCTTTACTTTTTTTCTTTTCTGGGTTCATTCAAGAAAAGAATAATGCTCCTTACTTTTTTTCCCCAAATCTACCACTCCATTTCTTTTTTTCTTTTTCTCTCCACTTCCTCTCCCCCACAAAGGGCTGTGTGAGATATTGAGTTGTCTGTAGGTATCTCCCTCAGCGATACAGACATCAGCACTGGATGGATTAGATGACTGTAAATTAGATTCCGCTGACTGTATATGCTGTATGCTATTGCATTTGTATAGCCAAAGCCCTTGTTTCAAAGACAGCAGACCTGAATCAATTAGTGTCGTCTGAGTTTGCCATCTAACATCCAAGCCTGGTTTTGTTGTGGTTTGTTTTGGTTTTTTTTTAACTTGGAGCAATGCTATGTATCTTTCCTCCTTCTCCCCTTCTCAAAGCTGAGTTCTGCTGTTGCCTTACAAGCTATAGGACCTGCTGTTCTTTATTGTTCTGTACTTATGTTTTCTGATTGTAAATAGCTATTATGTTCTTTAAAAATTAAGTGATCTCCACACCCCTCCAGGTTGGTTAGTCTCGCCCAGGATCTGCATGTACTAACAAAATAATATACTGGATTGTTTAGGCAACATAAAAACTGGTAGTAAATTAATAAGCTTTGTATATGCTATTAATAATGCATTTCCATTTAAAATGCAATATTTTCATAGTTATAGAAATTAGAATTGGAAAAATACGTAGTATGTCATTCAGTTCAATCCCATCCACTGCAAGATTGTCTTCTTATATTTAGAATATATTTCCCAGTGCTTTGTTTTAATTAATCAAGAGATAAGGCTTTCTTAGCATTTCTCTTTGGAAACTAATCTGGAGGGCAGTGGTTCGCTTGTATTTTCTGCCAGAATTTCTCTCCTCCTTTCTCTCTGTCCACAGTTTCCTTTAAAGTTTCCTTTAAGCAGCTTTTTCAGCATGTTTTCAATGTTTGCTTGTTTTTTTTTGATTGAGCTTTGGGTTTGTTAGTAATAAGATAGTGGACATATCTCTACACTTGGAGGATGGACAGATAAAGATTGCTATGGGGTTTGCAATGCAGTCTACGCATTTAGCATTTAATGTAGATTTAAATGCCGTGATAGCTTGACCTGAAATTCAATTTGGGCATATATTTTTTTCTAAGAAAACTAATAACTCTAGTAAAAGAAAAACAAACAAAAACCTAAAAATCTAAAGGTAATGCCTCTAAAAGGATTTTGCTGCCAAGACACCAAAGGTGGGATCTGTTCTGGATGAATATAACTATTCAGGCTATGAATTTACTGAAAGATGAATATATACTGTCCAAAGTAGGCTGCATTTTCTTCTGTAGTTTGGTCCCAGACTTCCTGCACAATCCTCTTTTCTGGATGTTGCAAAGCAGGTACGTAACATTTAAAATGTTGATGATGTTATTCTGTTTTTGAAAAGTCACTTGCTGAAGTCCGCCACCAGTTGTTCTGTGGAAGTAAAGGAAGTCAGGTAATGGATGAGGAAGAATAGATGAAGAACTACTCCAGGCATCTTTGACAGCTGGGTCTTTACCTGAGCTGAATTTTGGCACTGGTTTTGCCCTTGTTTGAAAGGATTCTAAACGGTATAAAGCTATTCCTGTAGTGCTTGTAATAGGCAGTGACTGTCTGTGTGCTTTGCAGGCACTAGTTATTCGCAAAAACGTGTGCTGAAATCCTAGACCAACTTTGAAACTCTTGAAAGAAGTTTTGATGTAAAATATGAGGAAGAAAGACTACCTTGTTACTGTTAGAATTGTATTTATGAGATGAAAGAAACTATCTTAACAATAAATGATTATATAAAACCATTTTATTGAAAAAAATCATTAAAACAGAGTGATCACAAAGAAACATTCAAGTTTTTTTTTGTTCCTCTCTTTTTTTTTTCTTGTATTGCTTCTCTGCTTAAAATTCTTTATGCAACAATATAGACTTGATTACAGCAGACTAGATTATGATTTGCCGTTTGAAAGGATATTTATGTTCATTATGCAGAGATCTTTGTGTGCTTCTGATTGTCTCCAGTGGTTAGGCATCTGAACCTCCTGGATAGCTGCTAGTATAATCCAGCTCTAATAAAAATGTAGTTTATGCATATCTCAGGAAGGTTTAAGGCAGCTGTGAGCTATTCATACTCTCTCCTCAGGAGAGATCTAAAATTCTCTGTTTTAAATGAAGTACCTTCTTCAAGTTAACTTTAACTGGGGTGGGGATGTGTGTGTGTGTGTATGTGTGGAGGGGGGGAGATTTCTGACATCTCTAAACTCCTGTTCCCCCACTAATGTTTAATTCACTCTGGGTAAGTGACAGGACCACCCCTTTTTTAGTGCAGTAATCCAGTTCCCCTTTTGTTAGGCAGATACTTGGAAGGATTTTGATGGAAAGAGCCTGGGGGATATAGCCAGTCTCTTGACTTGGTTCTGTTCCAAAGTTAAGCAGCTATGCTGGATGGGTTTGTTTCCTGGTTGCTGTGCTTTGTATTTTTTTAATACATACATATAAATCTTCTGGCGTAGCTATCTGTGCTTTTTTTATGCAATGAAACCAAAAAAAACAGAGATGTCACCGATACATGTAGGTAAGTTTCCTGGATGGCTGCTAGATCCAGTGTGCAAATGCAGCCTTCAGGTGTAGATGTTCAGGAATGCCACAGTATTCGAAGCTGGGAGCATACGGCAAGGGAAGTTATCACTCTCTGTGTGGCCTATACTCTTTCCTAACATCTGATGCTGATCTCTATAGGACCATGGTAGTCCAATTCATGGACCCTTGTTTTGATCCAGTTCATGACACAAGCAAATGGTTATCTGAAGAACACAGTTTTAGGTAACGTTTAAGAGAAGATATATTTTTTCATGTGTCTTAAGGATAACAAAACACATTTTTTATTATTCAAGGGAAGGTGTTATTACTGTTTATGTTGAGCGAATTAAGTCTTGGTGATGACAGTACCAGAGCTTCAGGCTGATTGTGGCCAGTGAGGTATTTCTGAAGAGCTCTCCTCCTACCACTATCCCCCCTAAACTAAGAACAGCCTTCCCTGCAGTATGCAACCATTTTGTAGAGCAATAAACAAGCTCAGGGTTCAGGCTAGGTCTTGAAGTACAGCTTTTGTAACAGAGATGCTATGCCTCAGTTCATAAATCCAATTTGATGTATTTGTAGCTATGTACTGTTCCTGGGACCAAGCTGGCAGCTTTGCATGACACTGGACTGCACTGCATTCTATAGGTGTGGTAACACAAGTGTTTTCCTGCAGGGGATCTCTGCACCTGTAAAATATTCCTCTACTTTCCATTTCTGCTCTCAGCCTTTTTTTCCCCCTAAGACTGATAGCAGAAATGCTAGCTGTGATCATCATCTATTGTAAAAACTGATGTTCAGCTTGACAATTCATATTATTTATCCTCATGAAACAGGCATCAGGTAAAACTAACTCATGGCTATCATGGGCATGATTTGATATTGAAACCACAGCTTGTAAATAAAAGGTTCTCTAGCCATTAGCAATCCCTTGAGCTATTCAGTGTTTTATAAGCTAAGTAAGATGATCTGACACGTTTGAGGATTTGTCATACTTAGATGTTAGAATACTTGAAAATTCAAACTAGAGACCTGTGAGGGAGGATAAGAAAGGAGAGACTGAAGTGGGTTATGCATCTAGTTGTGTAAATCTGGATGGGAGCGGGGGGCAGGTAGTGAGAGAAGAGAGGAGACCAGAGAACCGCTATCTCTTTAAGGAAATGCTGCTGTCTGGCAATGAGAGAGGGGAAGGAGGGCATTGAAACAGTGATCAAAGCAAATAAGGAAACGTGAGTTACAGTGAAGGGAGTAGCAAAAGATGTGATTTTTTTTTAATAAGCTGCTTAATGTTGAGATTATTATCTGAAGTTAAATTTTGAAGGTTCTCTGATCGCTGTTATAAATCCAGCAAGACTTAAAGGAGTGCAAGTACACTGTGGAGAACCTTCAGTAATGCTTTTGTAACTATGCACTAAGGGTAATTAATAATTTTGCCAACCAAGAACCTGCAGCTTCCCACCTTATATGCGCATCAGCTAGTACCTTGTGCAGAGGTCTGTCTGGCACTCCTTTGCTTTTTAGTCCACCTTTTCAAAGAGAATTGTGAAATCTTTGAGCTTGTTACGTAGTTCTGTTTCAGGTGAAAGAAGCAGAAAACTACTCTCGCCTGCAGGTACACAGAGCATGCTGGAAAAGATCGGTTTTGTAGTCTTACCACATAATCTCGAATCTGAGTAGAACAAGGATCAAAATTTTGAATGTGAAGTGTAAAATGAGGATTCGTATGCCGTTTATCTCAGGCTTTGTTTCTGCAGTCTGACTTCTTGATAAAAAAACGAGATTGTTTTGATGACTCTTATTTTTGTAGAGAAATGTATCTATAAGCTATATGTCTTAAAAAGTAGGAAATAAATGCACAGATATCTAAATCTATATTTTCTTCTTGTGTAGATAGAAATTCTATACGTGTCTGCGATATGTCTGTTACTTCTGCATACATTGTTGATGGCTCTTTAGTGGCTGTATGACACTAGTAAACCTGAAACCAATTTCTAAGGGGAACCCTGCCATAACAAGAACGATGCATAATACACACATTTCCTAAATGTTTGCAAAATAATCTTTTAATGCCATTTTGCAGTCAAGAAATGGAAAGGCAGATTAAGTGAACTGTGATATAAGGAGCTTTGTATCGAAAACAGAAATTGCATACCACCTTTTTTTCACAGACTTTACCTGGAAATCAGTGTAGTGAAAACAGATTGTTAAGAAAGAGTATTTGGATAAACTCCTGCAGATCCAAAGACTGGGCAGGAGGTCCTTGTCCCCTGTTCCCCACGGAAAACGTATTGATGTTTCTGTGACGTCCCCATCGCCTCCTGCAGAAAATTGGCAGCATCAACCTTAGGACCTGGTTTTCATACTGCAGTCCCTAAACTGTGCATACACTGAGGGAAAGCTCCCTCAGAAAATGAAGATGGCAATGGCAGGATGTTCACTGGACAGCTACTCTAATTAGGATGTGACACTAATTAGGCGACAAAGATATGTCTCTGTAGGTCAGAAAAAGAACAACAAAAAAGTCAAGTAAAATATTTCTAAGGGGGATATACAGGTGACAGCAAGAAGAAAATCCATATTTTTTCTTATTTTGAGTGCTTTTAAGTTGAACTTTCTAGTGAATTAGAGATTTTGAAGTTTTTTATATAATGTTGTAATGCTTTGTAATACTATGGTTTGCTGTGAAATTTTATATTATTGCTTAGAAAATAGGGGGGGAAATGTATTCCTGTTTACTGTTAGTTTTTCTACTAAATGTGGTTAAATTATGGGTCAATCCTGATTTTTCTGATTGATATCAGTCCAAGAAAGCCAAGGAGTACTTCAGCTCTGAGTTTTGGTAAAAGTAAAGATTCCTAAATCAAAATTTCATGATAGCACAATGTCACAGGGTTGAAAAGGCAACTAAGCATTCCTGTTTTGTTTGTGTTGGCTTTTGAGCGGTGTGTTAAGTTGATAGAATTTGGGTTTGCAGACACTACTTCAAGTCTTGATGAAATAAATGACGATTTTTCCTTTGTGTTTCTGGGGTCTCCAGAGAACATAGAATTCTAGCACAAAAGAAGCATTTTTGCAATGAAACTTTTGCTTATAACTACATTTTAAGATGTGGTTCTTGAGGGGAAGCCAAAATCCTCACATACTGTATTCATTCTTTTAACTAATACTCCTGAGGTGGAGTGTGTAAATGGTGCAGCAGTGCCTTTTAGAAGTGTGAAAAAATATTATATACTGTTGATGGGAATTTCCTCAGCAGTATGCCTAGTAGTACTATTAGAATTTCTGGCATAATGACACTGCTTGAATTATGACCTTTTTTATAATTGCTGTTTTGAGTGTATAGCATTTTAGTGGTACAGAGCTTATCCAACTGTCCTTTAGCTTTTTAGACGTGTATGGGTGGGAATTCAGTCTGTGATTTATTTGTAACTGTTTCAGAGAGGCTAAGGGAGACGAATTTGCTCACAGAGGCTGCTCTAGAGTGCTGGAGAGGTCGAGTGCTGGAGAGGTCAAGAGCTTTGTCAGTAAGTTCCTTCAGTTGCAGTCAGGTGTATGCTTTCTCAATGCAATTTGCTGTACTCTTGAGGAATTAATTATATACAGGGGTATAATTTTGTTATTTAAATTAAAAATCAGACTATGGCGAATTCCTATAAGGCTATTCATTGAATCATTATATAAACCATATTCTTAGTTGTGTTTTTCTTCCTTTTTAATCAGAAAATAATTTTGATGTGCAAACCATCTCACATAAAAATATGCAGCTTAAGTATCAAAACTGCAAGGGGGGGGTTAAATGGCAAAATATGACACACACCATCACCTTTCTATGTGCTATATAATTATCTTCTATTGTCCTAAATGCATTCTGGTTTTCTTTGCCATCTTTTCTTTTGACTATTCCTGCTGGAAAATTCTAGAATTATTAATGTCATGATAAACAGGATTCAGATTTTGTGTATGGATGAACCTGTTTTCCCTTCTATAAAGGGAGAGAAAAGATAATGAAGGTTTTTATGGTTTCAATATGATTCACTGCTAGGAAGGAAGTTTGCTTGCTGTTGGTTTTGGTTAGAGCATATAGGGAGAGGTATGGACGATGCTGTGTAACTTTTGTGTCTGATTTCTTAAAAATTCAAGTTCTGGTTCACAGAGGAAAGAGTGATGGAAAAGAACATGATCTATTACTACTCTGATGGTCAAAAAGATGACAAAATTCACAACTGTCCTTTCTGTATTAATAATGCAAAATGTTAATTTCAAAATATTATAAAATCTCCTATTCTAAAGGAATTTATCTTGGGCAAATGTTTTCTTTGTGGTTTTTATGTCTAGCACAAGCATGTATTTAATCTTTTAGTACAGCATTACTTTAGCAGTTATAGCAATGACAATCCATTATGAAGCTGAGATAAAAATTGAAATATTCTACAAGTATTCTACCCTGAGTAAATTTTCTTGGCATTGGCTCTGGAAGCATATCAAATACTTGTGGACTGTAAATTGGCCATGAGGAGAGCCTACTGGCTGTATGTCAGGAGGATGTATACTCTGTTTAGTAGTGAGGATCCCTCATTTAGAAAAAAGTACTTAATATGCAACTATCTTTTATGTTCCATAATGGTAGAAAATGAAGGGTCTGTTTGGTGCATTAGTTTCTTGCTCTCTCAAAAATACCTATGTCTTGCAGCTCTAGGAATTGGCAGAAGTGAATTATATTTTTGGTGACATATTGAAATAATAACTCTGTTTAAAAGCTCACAGTCTTCAGGGATGCTATTCTTTGCTAGCGGCTTTGCTTTGGAAAACCACTGAACTTGGTGGCAACTCTGCAGACACAGCAGCTACAGACAGTAAAAGAGACCAGGGTAGTATTAGCTGTTAACCAAGGGCTCCCAAGAAAGCTTTGGGAAAGCAGATATACAAGGCCTGTTTATGCTAGGAAGAGCAAAATGACAAAAAAAGGAGATAGATGACTCTTAAGAAGGCAGATTTCAACTTATTTTAAAGGAGCATAAGGAAATAAAACAAGCTTATATACTTTGTAGTGAAATGGAAATGGCAGCATGTTTATTTGTGTTAAAAAAAAACCCAAAACAAATAACTATGGTAAACTTTCCACATGTCTGTGGAAATGAAAATGTCACTGAAATTGAATGTCTGGTTTTCCCACAAGTACTTGCAACCAAGCCTTGGCTGTGTGTATATGCTTATGTAAAAAAAAAAAAAAAAAATCAATTGAATTACATAAAAGATGTAAAAAAACCCTCAAGCTCTTTTTCATTAACAAAACATAAAATTCAGTTGGGCTGTAGCGTTTCCCTTCCAATTTACGAGTTTGGCTGCTAAACTAACAAGCAGACCGTCAATCTTGCCTTCCTAGGAGATAACATCCCTGTGGGTTTCTCAGAATACTCCACATTGCCATTGAACTCTTTAGGCTGCTCATGGTTTTTAAAGGACTCAATGCCTTTTTGAGACAGAAGCTCAAAAATGGAGCAAGTAGATATCAATATCTCAAAGTATATGCTATCAGAACTCTTAATGAAAGTTATGGTTAACTGGGACGTAAGATTTCTTTTATAATGGTGATATGTATTCTTATCCACATTTAATACATAGAAATCAAAATATACCTATTGTTTACTGATGCATGATCAAATATATTCAGGTGAAACTCAATTTCACTCGGTTGCACAAACAACATTTAGCCTTGAGTGAGTATTCACACTTCTGCCAAATGTAATGTAATTCTTCCAGAGGTAACCTGCAAACAAATTAGTTTTCTTTTGCTAGGCGTACTTGAAAAGGTTGCAGGAGAGAGTGGGAGATCAGAGAGCATATGTTATTGTTCAGTAAGCCATGCAGCAGATATCACAAATTAATGAGGCAAAGAAAGCAAAGGTGGCAAGCAATGTAATCAGCAGCAACTGAATTTGGAAAAAGCTTCAGTGTTCTGGGAGACAGGAACATTAAGTGTTCTCTCACTTTTCTATATGACAAACCCCAAAAATGGAGACTTCAATAAAAGTGTTGAAGTAATTAAACATTGAGGGCCATCGTTGAATTTCTAAGCAAAACTAAGTTACTAGTGCTATGTACCAAGACTAAAATGAGCAAATAAAGAAATACAAAACAATTGGATTTGTAAATAGTGTAGTTTAATAAAATTTTTTAGACGGGATGAATAAGTTAATGTTTCCCAGAGAAGCATCAGAATGCCAGTTGCAGATAGGCTGCTCTCTTAATTCTGAAATTGTAAGCAGTTTATAAACAGCTGTCTTCCCTGCTTTGCTACAGAACTGTTCGTATCTTCCATCAAATGGAATCACATCTTAATTATTTTTATGGGGCCATGGGATGGTATTAATTTGCTGATGCTTCGTCATAGCGAATAGAAATATACCTTCAGGCCTTTTTCCATGGAGGAGGAGGTGACCTCTTTGAGTAGCGCATTGGGTGTCAGTACTGAAAAGCCTGAGGGTAATGAATGTTGAAATTCTAAGATACAGTGCATGTCGGAAGTCGTTCACAGTCAATAAGAATTTTTTGTTTTCATTTTCTGAATTTTAAGGAAAGAGACTTTAACACCAGGTTTAACACTAAAAGCTCACTGTTTTCATAAAATTAATGATAGATTTTCTGAAGAAGTTTGAGTTTTGCCTCTACAAATATCAGGTAAAATAAATTAAATTAAATTTATGATGTTATTGGTATTTAAGCGGGCTTTATCACACAGATATAATGTCAAGTTCTTGAGTTCAGGTAGAGAAACCATTCTACCACTTCATGCTTTTCATAGTTATAGTTTTTAAGTGAGCCAATTTGAAGAACTGTTCTGCATAGCTTGAAACATTTTTCTCTTATGTGGAATAATTTTAGACTTCTGTATGTCTTTGCAGAATTATTTGATTAATTAAGAAAATGTCTACAAAGCTCATCTTCCTTATAACTGCTTGGTGGATCCCAGCAGTACATGGTGGTTGACAAAATTCTAAGCTTCATTATTGTGTAATAAAGTAGCTCAGTTTCAAAATTGGTCAGTTTATTGATTTTTAGTGCCGAGAGATTTGAATACGCTGACTTTATAGGCTGTTACTTTCCTACTTTCAGAAACCAATCTACTGTTGTGAGTGGTGAATTAAGCATGCAGATATTATGTTAATTGGAGAAAATGAAATCTTCACACTAGGGATGTATCTCTGAAAAATTGTGTGGAATATCTTTTCTGAAACTGTTGTCGCTAAAAAAAAGATTTTAGCTTCGATTATGCCGCAGCTTTGTTCTTATTCATGTTGGAAAAAATACAAGGAAATAGAAATGTTTTAATTAGTGTTTTGTTTATTTTTCATAAATGTGGTATTAGTAAGGAGTCAAGTTATCTATACAGTCATTCCATTGCCATTCCACCTTTTCCTCTAGTTTTTTTCCCTAGTTAAAAATCTTGGAATGCATTTTAAATGCAAAGAGAAAGATGCAGTCGATTTACCACAAAAAAAAGATGTCATTGTTGTGCTTTCACTAGGTCAGTCTATGATACAGGCTATGTCTCTCCTCTGAATTAAAAGAGGAAATTCTTTGCATGCGTATATCATCTGTATCATACATATTATCCCAATCAGGGCAGCAGGAAAGAAGTGGATGAGTAAGTTTGTTTCTAGACAGTTGGCTATTGCTTTCCTTGCAGATTCTTTTATTTAATTTATTGAAGGTAAGGGTCCAAGTTTACTGTAAGTCACAGTTTAGCCCCTGCTGTGTTCTGGCCCCCATGCTGCTCCCTGCTACCCGGGAAATACACAAACAGGAAAAAAACAAAACGAAAAACCAAACCACTGAGTCCAGTACACAGTGAAATTGCACTATTTAGATAATTGCTTTTCTCAGATGGTTTTATTCTGGTTATCTAGAACTTCTATATGTTTAATTTTGTTGTGGGTGCTGGCTTTGGGGATCATTTTCCATAAAATTAAATTACAGAAGCTGAAGAAACAAAATCTTATTAGAGTATCTAGCTTAAACAAACTTCACTTTGAAATTGTTTTGCAACATTAAGGGATGCATTCATTAAAGGCTGCATCTGATTTTTTGCATTTAGATGTCCTTTGTATTTGCATACCATTTCAAACCTTCAGAATTTTGCAGTTAATGTGACTAAACAGTGTTCGTTGATAATATCTACTCAGAATCCATAGTATAATGCTATGAATATTGATTTTTAAAGATACAGGTTTTGAAGTAAGGTGTTGATAATTTGAATTGGCATGGGTCCAGCTACATGCAGTCATGAGGTTTGATGCCTACTTGTGCTGTGAAATGCAAGTGTAAAGGAATAGTGTAAGCGTACAGGGTAAAATCCAGATCTCTCAGTCAAACTAAGTTTCTTAAATTTGCCTTGAAGAAGGAAGGTCCAAGAAAGTAAGTTGCAAAATGGCAAAGGAAACCTAGTATTTGGTAGTACAGATTATTTGTTTCATTAGTCACAATAAAAAGTAGGCAGTAGATATTTAATTGACATAAATGCTTTTGCAAGTGTTTAATAATTTGTTCTGGTGTCTGTTTAATGTGGACATTAATAAGGATGGAAGAAATATCCAACACGGATTTTCAAGAAGAAACCATGTCAAACTGATGTAGTTTTTTTCACAGACTCTTGCATAGGTGGGAGGCATCAGCCGTGAAACCTTTTGACTTCAGAGAGGTTTCTTACACTGGCCTCTATGCATCTTAGAATCAAATCACCAAGGCATAAATTCACATGATGCTGAGATGAAAATGTCTGGGTTTTGTTGTGAAGTTAGAAGGAAATTACTTATAGACCGAGTCTTAGTTTGATGGCATTCTTATACAAGGGATGACAAGCAGTCGGGATCCAGGATAGATATTCAGAATGATGTTGGTAAAAAAGAATTTTTTAATTAATAAGATCAGTGAAGACAAATACAAGTGAGAAGATGGGGAACAATTAGTTACGCAACAGTGCTGCTGAGAAGGATAGCAGGGCAATACAGCCCAAGTCTGCAATATGTTGTTTTTCCTAAAAAGTCAGAAGTAATTCTGGACTGTATTAACAGAACAGGAGTTTTGGAATATAGGAGTTATTATTGTTACTTTTTCTTTATTTGGTCCTGGTCATGCCTCAGCTGATTAAGTTGAAGAGCTCAGATATGCCTGTAAAAAATGATGATTTAGAAAAGAGAACATCACAAAAACAATTGGAAGAATTGTCACTAAATAACAAAAAAAAAATCTATCAGGGAGGTGCTGTGGTATCAGCCTTGCAATTACAATTGATAGAACAAAGTGATCATCAGCTCCTTTGGGGTTTGCTTGGCTGGGACAATTGATAGAACAAAGTGATCATCAGCTCCTTTGGGGTTTGCTTGGCTGGGTTGTGTTTGGTTTTGGGGTTTTTTTGTTTGTTTGGGGTTTTTTCTTTGGTTGGGTTTCTTTGCTAAAGGAACAGGGTAGGATTTTTATTTTTTTTTTTTTTTTAATCCAAGCTGTGTTAGAAAAAGCTTTCCACCTGGAAATTTAAGCCCTCAAGGTTCTCCTACAGGAGGATCCACTGGGGGTTTTATGAAAACCTGAAACCAAATAAACTTAATACTACAGATTTGAGGAACTCACCTGAAATATGGGACACTCAAGTGAGGTTACTATATCATATGACAGACTCCACAGATTAAGGTTTTTTTGCATCTGATCTGAATATTTCCTTATGTTGCTACTAATGTAAGTTTCTTCTTTTATAAATTCTATGTTTCAGAAAGTCTGTATTTTTCATTAAAAAAAATACATTTTGCCTCAAGTTCCTGACTAAACAAAGAAATCCAATGTTTGTATACACAAAAAGGTATATAAGGGATTAAATTGCTGTTTGACAATGAACTCTGTACATCTTTAAATTGTTATTCCAGCTATGCACCCCTAAATCATACAAATGACCCTGAAGATTTGGGTCTTTTAACTCTGATTTATAGAGTTTTGTGTTTTTCATATCAGGAGGAGTTCTGTCAGTCCTTTTATGATTTCAGAGTACTTCTGGTGATGAGTAGTTGAGGATAAAGAGGGTGAATTTCTGTTGCTTAATGTACTAGTACATTATTGTTTATATATGTTTTTATATATTATATAATTTATAATTACAGTTACAGAACTATATATATAGTTTTTTCATACAGAATACTCTGAGTGTCGAAGGGCTGAATTAACTCTTTACTCTCACAGCTATTAAGTAAACTGGAGGATGACAGTCAAGTTTTCCAAGTTGATTTACTTGGTCTTAGCATAAGCCACCTGCCCTGCTTTAACTCTTTTATCAGCAGGGCAGCACCAAAAATTATATTAGTATATCAAAACATAATATTTAGAAATAATATTTATGCAGCTCAAGATTTAAAACATAACCTAGTTGACTATCTCTAGAACAGAGACTTACATATAAATGCAGGTATACATTTGCTTGAATATATCATAGCATGTATATTATATACTCTCACAATAAGTGTTCTAAAGTATGTTGTCTGATCAACAAATGGCTTTAATTGCAGTTAAAAAGAAGACTTATTGTCTTTTTCTGTGCAGTGGCTGATCTTGTAAGGACTTGTGAAATTGCTTCAGGGAGAATAAGAAAATACAATCTATTTCTTTAGCTTCTTATCTATAGTCACACTGAATAACACTTAAAATAAAATTTGGGAAAGTGCATCTGAAATCTTAAGAAAACAGCAGCTATTATGATGAAACTGGTTATGGCCTTTTATAGCTTTTTTCTTAAAAAAAAAAATCTTTTATGACTACTCTGTTCCCTGCAGTGTATCTGTGAAGTGCAGAAAAAGTTCACAGCAGATGATTATACTAAGGTAGCAAAGCTAGTGAAGTGTGAGATAATCTTTTGAGCCGAGAATTAGTGTCTTAAGCAACCAAGCGAGAAACCAAAGGGGAGTTGTTTCTTCGGTGAAGTTTAACATCTAAGACACACCTAAAGCTGTATCTCTTTATTAATCTTATTAAAGCTGTGCCTATTAATCTTCAAATCAATACCTTTGACCATCTGCTTGCATGTTAACCAAGGTTTTTTTGGTGGTCGTGAGTTGTTTTGACAGGAGACAGTGGCTTTGCTCCAAAATCCTATTTTGGTTTTGAAATCCAAATTTCTAAATTTCAATTAGATTAGTGTGTTCTATACAGGTTTGGTTTATGCACTGTCCAAATATGTCTGCAATGTACACATTCCTGTATTTTCTTTGTAAAAAAAAAAATCAGGAAAAAGGAAGGAAGAAATGTGAGTATTTAAGTGGATTCTGATTTTTGTTCCTAGACTATATTTCTACATTTTTTTCCTTCTACTTCTGAATCTCAGAAGCATTAAAAGAACAAATTTCTAGAAGAAGTACTTGACTTAGCGAAGTCTGTTTATCACCAAGACTGGACATGACACCTTTAGTACTATCTAGTGGAACAACCTGAAATCACAGGTTAGGGAATGGCTATTGACAGTTTCAAAGTTTATTTCTTATTGTAAGGCTGCAATGATATAAACGAACTTTGGCTTAGCGTAAACTATGAAAAGCTATTATGAAGTATGTAATCCTTCTTGAAAAGGATTCTTGGTCTTGAGCTTGTGGCTAAGTGACAATGCCAGAGCAAACCATGTTACCAGTCTTTACCCAGACCTATTTAAGTGAAAACATCAGAACTTGCATAAGAAAGAGCAAATGAAGGATTGTGCTGTTGTCTTCAGGGTGGCAGAATGGAAAGTATCAGAGAGGGAAATAGATATATATAAAGGAAAATCTTCTCTTATTATTCTGTAAAACGTTCGCATACTCTCCAATGTGACTTAAAGTTGGGACTTCATTCTTACAACGGGACTGTTAGAAGTGTAAGTATACATGGAAATTTTTGTTGTTAAATTTCATTATCGTTTTGCTCTAACAGCTTAATAAAATGTTTTTAAGGTTGTCACATGCACGATAAGGAGGATAAATCATGTATTCAACTGATGTAGCCTCACTCTGACGTGCCATTAATGATAATATCAAATGTGGATATGACTGCCTACTATCGCATCTTGTGAAATGATAAATCACAAGTTCAGAAACAAAGTTGTCCTCTTCTCATTCTGATTTTAGGGATAAAACCTTGCTGTGTCCAGTATTTTTTTTTTAAAGTGTTCTATGACATATTTTTAACATTTACTTTAAAAAATTTATTTTTTCTCAGCTTTTCTATTGTTTGTTTTTGTTTGTATCTTTCTCCCTCCCCCATTCCCAACTCTGGAGAAAATGTATTTTAGAAGGTGGTTGTTTCCCAGGCAATGAGTATTTGCCATCTAGCTAACTTGGCTGTTGTGTTTGCTTGCCCTTTGGATCAACAGATGCTTAGCAGCTCTCAGTGCGGCTGCTTGCCATGTGGTGGAGAGTGAGAAGTTCTCCTTCTTCCAAAACATCTCTTGAAGTTTTATTTCTTTGCCTCACTGGGGAAAATCCCAAGGAGGAATGGTAGGAGTTTAGGTGATACACATTAAGGTTTTTTTTATTAAAGAGGAACTTTGCAGAGATTGTTACCTTGTTACATGCCCTGCCATTCCAGAGAAGCCATTTCTGGTTTGTTTGTTTGTTTTAAATTGATTTTAAGTGGGTTACCTTTGGAATTCTGCTTTACCTCCTTTTCTGACAGCAAGAACACAGCGTTACTAAAGAAAAGCCTCATAGCTGAGACTTATTTCTGTGACACTGAGAGTTTTCTTTGACAATGGAACAATTTTTTCTGTTGACAGAGGCTCATAATGGATGTAAATGCTATCCACGTGCACCTTTTTTGCTTGTATTCTCAGTCTGCTTCTGAAACAGAATTAACTAAGCTGCCTGCTGGAGATACCTACAAAGCACTTGAAAACATTTATTATTAATTTATTTCCTTAGAATAACAGAGATGCTGCTGGCAATAAACAAATGTTATTTTAAATCACTCAAGAATTTTTCTTTCTGCTAATTAAATTAGTTTTATGTCTGATAATTTTCTCAATTAAAGATTTCCTTTATCCATGTGGTCTTGATTATTCAAAGTCATCATTTAATTTTTATTATTCCATTGGAAATTACAGCCCAAAATTTGAGACAAACTGGACAAGTGGCTATAATAGGTCCTTTCACATTTTTGAAATGTGCGTTAATGTCCATGTAGTGGAAATTATTTGTCTTGGGGAAGGATATGTAATTAAATTGAAAAGTAAATATAGGGAACTGAGATTCTTATAGATTAGAGGTATTCCTGTGCAGTCAAAAGGTTTTGAGTGAAGTGGCAAAGCAAGCAAAGAGTTTTCCTGGCTTTTGATCCTGGATCTTGTGTGGGGAAATGCTTGTTGGGTTAATAATATGTTGAAGATGTGTTTGCAGATATGAGGTAAGTTAAATGCTTATGAGGGCGATGGACACTGATGAGTGCCTAAAGATGTGCTGGGAAAAATTATGTGTAATGTTGCAGCTAGAACAATGTATTTAATGCTGCTTTATATATATATTGCTGTTGAGTGTATATTCTTTGATGTACAGTAAATAAAACTTCTCTGGATATGGTTCATCTGCTGTACAGTGTGTAAAAACTGTGGAAATCAGGATTGTTACATTTATTCTCTTTAGTTTTAGTCTCACCCTCAAATTATATTCTGAGCATGACATCATATGGATGCAACATCACTTTTGCCAGTTTGGATCAGCTGTCTTGGCTAGGTTTCCTCTCAGTTACTTGTGCACCTGCTCACCAGTAGGGTGTGGGAAGCTGAATTTATTTTTTGATTATTAATTTGTTAAGGTAGAATCAGAACCCTGTCTCCTTGGGTAGAACTAAGGTAAGAAGAAAGCAGATGATGTGTTCAGGATCCTATGTGTAGTCATGTAAATCTCTGTTGTGACCTCTTTAACCACAAGAGAAAGCAATGCTATGAAAGATTATAAAGTGTGTCTGGGCAAGATTATCAAATCTAGAAACTAGAGCTTGTAGATGCTATGTGGACTGCGTCTGAAAGTCTAAAATCACTACTGTTATCTTCTAGCTCATGTCAACAAATAGATTGGTATGATTCTATAAGCCTGTCTGCTTTCAGTGTTTCTAAGGGACTTCTTGTTCATTTTCCTTGGAGTTGATTTGTTTTTATAAAAAGGTTTATGACAATTTTTTTATGCAGAAAATGAGTTTTGAGAAAGGTTATTTTGATTTTACAGCAGATTTCATTTCTAAAACTATTTCAAACTATTTTTAGAGAAAACAGTTTCATATTTCATAATGGTTTGGTTTTTGATGGTGAGTAATACCCAAAAGAACACAACACTTTCATGATGGATAAGCATTGAATTTTATCTTTTAAATATTGTGTGTGAGAGAGCAATATAGAATAATATTTTAGTAGTAAACAAAGTTCACTGACAAGATTTAATTAAGACAGCTGGAGTTGTTCAAATCGGGCTTTGAAGTTTCCTCTAAATTTGATTATTTCAATTTTTATTAATATTACAGACTGATTATATTAGAGGATATTTTCTAAATATATTCAGTTATTTTTCTTTGGGAGTTGCATACGAATGTATTAATATTATCTGCTAAATCCAAAAGCACTTCTGAGATTTAAAAAAAGAAAGAAAAAATAACAAATACTATAGCAGTACCCTCCTATTTGGGAAATACTGATGCTGAGAAATACATTAGGTTTTAAACCTTTATTGGGAGGATTCAAGATTGTCAATCTCAATAAGGAAGACAAGGGTAATGTCTTCAGTGTATCTAGTGTATTTTTAGTATAGCATATTAGATCGTTAGTTGGTTACCTGATGCAAAAGGAAATGTTTTTCTCAATAAAACTTGAGTAGTAAGAAGTTCTTTTATATAAAGAAAAAGACACATGCTGTAAGGAATGTGCATTGCTTTTTGGAAGGAGAAATTGTAAGGTATGCTATGCATAGCACATTAGCATATTGTTTGTAAAATTAAAAATATTTTGTTAGAGACACCTGCTCTTTTTGTATCCTACTGTCTCTCTTTCATCTACAACTGTGCTAATACTTTTTTAATAATTTCTTATTTGTCATTAATAGGCATACATGTTTTAGCACCACATTTGAGTGCTCTCATTTCTTTGCCCTTCACAGTTGAAGAGGAAAAAAAGAAAAGGCATTCTTTGTTGCCTTGAACACATTAGACCAAAGGAGCAAGATCTAAAAGCTGTTTCACTGAAGATAAAAGAAAGAAATTCTGGAAACAGGCTGTGCACAACTAGCAACAAGGAACTTGTTTATAAGGGAGAAAACCCTAGATATCTGATATAAATGAAAGGCCAAACTATGAAATATGTTTGTTTTTCTCGCTTTGAAACTAATGGGAATTAGGTAACTAAATGCCTTTTGAAGTCTGACCCAAACATTGTAGGTGAAAATTTTTCAAAATCTCAAGGAAACACTACTTATTTTTCCCCCTTTCACCACTGTGACTTGAAAGTAGCTTCATTGAGGTCAAGAGTTAAAGTCCTTTAAGTTGTATGTGGAGGGCTCTGTTTGTCTCAAAGAATCAAAACATTTGCATTATAAAGGAAAATTTTGCTCTCTATATTCATAGTTGTCATCATCAAAGAATATCAATGACTCAAACTCTAAGGAGCTCGTTGCTCAGACTTGTTTCTATTATAGACAGAACTATTTGGATTTAAAAATTGTAGAGCAGAGAGTATATTCATTTACATGTATGAACTTGTTCAGTCCTTAAGGTTGCTGTAAAGTTCACGATACTGACTTCTTTATGGAAAGTTATTCCTTTCTACTGATGACCCGATACCTCACAAGAGGACCAAATATCTGCAAAATGAATTCCATGTTTTCTTATGGGAAATATTACAAAGCAGTGTATTATACTTGAAAGCTATGATTTTTTTTTTGGTCCTCTGATTATATGGGATAAAACTTCTTGAAGGTAGTGTTTTCCTTTAAGGCTGTTCTTTCTTTGCTGTATCAGAAATTATTTCTGCCCGTGCTTGAAGAACCTAAAAAGAAGTCTTAAAAAGGACTTATTCAGTGTTTCTCATCCACTAATAAACAATACCTCAACATTTTTTTAATATATATCCTTTACTTCTTCCCCCTCATTTTATATATATATGTATGATATGAATTCTTTGGACCTGGGACAGAAACTGATTTTCCATACTGAATAAAGAAGTAATTCTATAAAGAAGTGAACAAGTAATTAATCTGGGAACTGTCTACAATTCTCATCCTCTGTGTTTTCTTATATTGACCATATGAAAAATTGCTATTTTTTGTTATTATTGTGGTTACTTCACAATTTTCATCTTTTTGTTAGATTCTTCATCAGCTTCGATGATACTTAGGTGTCATTTTCTGCCTTAAAAATGTTTTGTTTTTTTACTTATGCTGTACACATTTTAAAACACTCTGAGATGTTATACAGCAAGGCAAAGTGGCAAATTCTGTTATTTGGATAGCCACCTTAGTTTTTGAAAGTCTGTATTCCTCTCTTTTTATGCTCTGAATTGTGTTGTCCAGGAAACTACTTATTGTCATCATTTCTGGTTACGTACCATTGAATTGGATGGATGGGCAGACTTGTATCATTTTTTTTGTCTTCTAGGCATGCGTTTCTGAGGCTTTTGGCTCATCACTTGTTTAATGCACCATAATGGCCTGATATATTTAAATAAAATTTCCTCTAAAATTACTTCTACACATTTGACACACTGTCAGTAGAGATTGTCAGATTCTGTTACATCAAAGAGAACCTGAGATGTCAAGTGATCCTTTTTCCAGAACCAATGTATATCTATTTTATGTTGCCTTCCCTTGTGTGCAATAGCAGCAGTTCAAATACATTTCTCCAATGGCCCTCATCCATGTGAACAGCTAGTTGATGGTATTCAACTCTCATTGAGTGAGGAGCATTTTTCCTTAGCACACAAGAAAATAAGGACCATAAGGAGACTGACCAAGCTGATGAGATAAAGCAGTTAAGAAAACTGCAATATTTATCCAAAAAATTAATTCCCCAGTCCACTCTCACCTGTGGTGTTACTGATGTTGATTCCTGTCTTTAGCTGCTTATTAGACTAGCGCATCTATAGAATAGAATAGATTTTTTCAGTTGGAAGGGACCTACAGTGATCACCTAGTTCAACTGCCTGAGCAACTCAGGACTGACCAAAAGTTAAAGCATAGTATCAACAGGGTATTATCAAAATGCCTCAAACACTGACAGGCTTGGGGCACTGATGACCTCTCTAGGAAGCCTTTTCCAGTGTTTATGAAATGTTTCCTAACGTCAAGTCTGATCCCTCCTTGATGCAGCTTTGAGCCATTCCCATGTGTCCTCACCAAACGATTTTCAGCTGTTCATCAGCAGTCCTGGCTAACTGGGGAGGTCCCACTTGACTGGAGATTAGCACGATACCTGTCTGCAAGAAGGGCTGGAAGGAAGATCCAGGGAACTATAGGCCTCCACGCCTGATCTCAGTGACAGGCAAGGTTATGGAGCGGATCATCCTGAGATACATCACACAGTACATACAGGATAACTAGGTGATCAGGCCTGATCAGCATGGATTTAGGAAAGGCAGTTCCTGCCTGACTAGCCTTATCTGCTTTTATGACTAAGTGACTCAGTAGATGAGGCAAAGGTGGGCGTATATTTTCTACCTAGACTTTAGTAAGACTTTTGACACTGTTTCCTACAGAATTCTCTTGGGTAAACTGGCTGCTCATGGCTTGGACAGATGTGCTATTTGCTGGGGAAAAAAATCTGTCTGTCTGAACGCAAATTATTGTGGTGAATGGAGTTAAATCCAGTTGGTGGTTGGTTACAAATGGTGTAGCCTGTGTGCAATATTGGAGACAGTTCTTTTTAATACCTTTATCGATGATCTGGACAAGGGGATTAAGTGTGCCCTTAGTAAATTTGTAGACAACGCCCTTATTTGAGAGTGTTCGTCTGCTTGAGGGAAAGAAGATTAAACAGAGGGGTCTGGACAGGCTGGATCCATGGGACAAGGACAGCTGTATGAGGTTCAACAAGGCTAAGTGTTGAGCCCTGCAATTGGGCCACAACAGCCCTGTGCAGTGCTACAGGCTTGGGGACGAATGGCTGGAAAGCTGCCTGGTGGAAAAAGACCTGGAGGTGTTGGTCAATAACTGGCTGAATATGAGCCAGCAGTGTGCCCAGATGGCCAAGTGGACCAACAGCATCCTGACTTACATCAGAAATAGTGTGGACTAGGGAAGTGGTTGTTCCACTGTATTCAGAGCTGATGAGGCTGTACTTCAAATGTGGTGTCTAGTTTTGGGCCTCTCGCTAAAAGATAGCCATTAAGGTGCTAGAAGAGGTACAAAGAAGGGCAATGAAGCTGGTGAAGGTTCTGCAGGAGACCTCCTCTGAGACCTTCTTCTGAGGAGTGGCTGAGAGAACTGGGGTTCATAGTTTGGAGAAAAGAAGACTGAGGGGAGTCTTCATTACTGTCTAGAACTCCCTGAAAAGAGGTTGTGGTGAGGCAGGGGCTGGTCTCTTGTTAAAAGTAATAAGTGATAGAATTAGAGGAAATGGCCTTGTGTTGTCTCCGGGGAGGTTTGAACCAGATGTTAAGAAGTATTACTTCACAGAAAGAGTTGTCAAGCATTGGAACAGGCTGCCCAGGGAAGTGATGGAGTCACCATACCGCTATACGTGTGTAGATTTGGCACTTTGGGAAATGGTTTATTAGTGGCTTGGTAGTGCTAAGTTGAGGGTTGAACCTGATGATTTTCCTTTTCTCCAGATTATACAAACTCAGTTTTCAGCCACTGCTAATAAGACATTCCTTCCAGCCCTTCCACCAGCTTTGTTGCCCTCCTCTGGTTGCAACAGGCTATAGACTTGATCTTTTGGAGATTATGAATTAGTTTGCTTTTGCAGGATGATGGATGCAAAATAGAAAGCTTTAGATTCACTGTGTGGTTGGGTTTTTGTTCCTTTTTACAGTCAGCAAATCTTCCCTCCTTCCCTCAAGTGCCTGTTGTTGGCATCTGTTTCTTCCTGTGCTGTTGGTGGTGTTACTGATGTGGTCAGACATTTATTTCCTTGCCTCAGTTGTTTAACTGTCTCTCTCAAACATATCTGTGAAGGAGAGGCCAAAGGGTCAAATGATGGACTCGATTGTGGTTGCTGGTATTAGTGTTTAAAAAATGTCCAGATTTTAATTGACTTTTGCCTGCTGCAGAGTTTGATATTACATATTTTTATCTATATGTTATAGGTACATTGACTCTTCAGTATCTACAAATGTCTCACTTCTGTTCTATCTGAAGCCAAATGTGTGAATTATATCAAAATATTATGCACATTTCACCACTACTTGGTTGAAATGATCTAGTCTAATTAAACAAACTGTAAACTTACTCCATGCCTGTAAGGAGCAGGCATGTTATAGGTAACAAAAAGTGGATTTAGAGAGTGAAAAAATATTTCTTGTATCCCTGAAGTACAAGAAATTTTTGAAAGTGTAACCTTTCACAGTCTCCTACTTGACTCTTAGGAGCTAGAAGTAAGTAGCAAGTCATAATATATTCATGTGTTTAAATCCATATGAAAAAAACCCAAACCCTAAGCCCTCAGATCCTAAAAAGCTAGCACTTCTCCTTCCTAACTCCTCATTAAATTAGCTGACACTGCATGATTTGTTTATAGTTAATTTTTCCATGGAATTTGTCTGGTAGACTTTTTCTCACATTTTGAGATAAGTTCCTTTGCAGAAGTGAGCGAGCTGACGTACTTAAGCCTGTTAAAATATGGATATGAGCAATTTCACTCCATTAACATTTAAGCAGAGCATTGGAAGTACAGTTGTACCTTACAGGATAGTCTAACTCCCAGTATCAGAGAACAGATGAATTATAAAATAAGTTTGGTGGCAAATGGTCCCTGAAAGGTATTCATTTGATCACATAATCTTTTACATGATTCCTACGCTGCTTAGAAAATCCAGTGCAGTTATTTTTTTTTAACCATCAGAGAATAGAAAAGGCAATAGTCCACTAAACAACTTCAGTTATGCAACGTACTAGACTATAGAATTACTGTTTAGTAGGTAAGCAGGTCTTTCCTACTTCACTGTAAGAAAAATAAACACATGGAGATGATGAAGGTGAGAAAACCTGATGAGATTCTTGATAATTTGGGAAGAGAGAAGATGAAACAAAAAATTCTGCTGTATCATAGCTGTACCTCAACAGCTATTCCTATAAGCATTTGTTTCAAGTAAGCAGTAAGTTTTTTGGTTGGGAAGCTTGGTAATGTGTTGCAGATGCAGACTATGTAAAATCATTGAAAGCTGAAAGGAGCATAAGGTACTATATTGCTGAGTACTATGGAAAGTTCTTGACTTTAAGTTTGCATTTTTTTTCCAGTCTCTGCATGCCTGTCTTCATAAAGCCAAATGAAATAAGAACTAGATGCATCAGGATTTCCTTTCCCTTTTTCCAGCGAAATTCAGCATTGAAAGAAGTTATATCAAAATGAAAACACCTTCCTTTTCTTTGTGTAGGTCAACTTATTCATTATTTGTAAAACCTGTGATCAGTATGTATTCCTGACAAAATGGTGTTTACATCTAACCATTGGTAAGAGAATAGGAAAACAACTATCAAGAGTGCACGAGCCAGAAAGGCATGAAACAATGAATAACTTAGACTTTATTTTTCTCTAGTAGTAAATTGAGATTGCTTCCTCTCAGTAGAGAATGTAGAACGTGCAGGATCTGGCCCTCGTTCAGGAGAGAAACTTATTAAATCAAAATGTATTCATTTATTTTGTCCCCCTCTCTACTTTGTGTAATGCTTCTAAAGTGTTTGAATGGTGTGGTTTTGTACCTGTGAAATTATGAGCTAGATGGTAAAGCAATCAAAGGTTGAAGTGTACTCTTGAGTATCCACGTATCAGACCGGCAGGGGTAGATAGAAGTTTCATATACAAATACAGTGACTGAATTTAGTTCACAGTGTGTAAATGGACTGTTGAGAAGATTTTTGTTTTGCACCCTGATGTCCTGTAATGTATGCATGCTGTGATGTTCATTTGTTGTGCCATAGTCCTGTTGTATCCCTGAGGATTTTTCAGTGGCCTTCATCTTCAGAAGAAGAAAAGCAGGATATGCAAAATAAATGCAGTGGGAGGTTTTCAAAGAGACTAAGAAATAAATTAAGTAATCAGCATTTCACCTGCTGTACTAAATGGGTGCTATTAGTAAACACTAGAGGGTAGGTTTTCAGCATATAAAGACTCTGAGTAGCAGCAATCTTTGATAATGATGGGAATTGCATGTTTAATTCCCTGCATGCCTTACTGAGAATTAGCTAGTAGCTGTATGAGACTTAAGATCAGCTAAAGCTGACTGCAACTCCAAGTTCTCGTTTCGCAAAGTTGTGAATACTTTTTCTTTTGGCTTATAAATCTGTAGACACTCTGCTCTGATATTATACATGCAAATTGTCTCTAACTGGATCATTCTGCGTCAGTCTGAGCTGATGAGAAAAGCTCCACGCTAACCATATGTTACACTATCTCTGTAAAGGGAGCAATGGGATATTCTGTACTTTTTGTAGCTGTCACTGGATCTGTAGCTTTTTTTCCGAAACTGCGTATTTAGGCACCCAAGGAGATCTGGATGTGCAGTCCTTTGTTTCCTGAGATACAGTGATTGTGATCCAAAAACAAAATAAAATATTTTTAAAAAGGAAAATAAAATAGTCTATATGTCTGTGAAGGGACAAAAAAAAAAGAGAAGAATCTCTATAGCTGGAAATTCTTCATAAAATTCTTATTTCTAGATTTCATAAAAACTAAATGTTTGAATTAGTTTCCTTTATAATTTTCCTTGCTCTGCTGAAATGAAGTATAATACCATCTGTAGGGATTGTTCTTTTTCCTTTTTCAACATTTATGCTAAAGATCAATGTACGTAGCTTCAAATTCCTTCAATAGTCTTTACTTGCTACTTCTGTTTACTGACAAAGCATTCCTTACAGTTTGGTCTCATGAAACTTTATGATTTTTGTGGGGGGGTTAAGAAACTGTTGTGGATTTGTGAAAATGTGGACGATATTGCCCACCAGACTTTATCAAGCTGTGGGAGTAATATTATGCAGATTGTACGTAAGGGTAGTAGGTATCTGTGTTTCATATCTTTCTTTATTCTTGCTTTGCAGATCATATTCAACGTTGTTGAAGCTGATCTAGGACTTCTTAAGATTCTTAATATCTTTATTTCTGAAAAACTTGGATATATTGTCTAAGGTATTTGTAGAGATTTTAAAAGATGCTTAAGAACAAAAGGAATGATATACCCTTTCTTTCCACTGTGAACTTTAATATCATAGATAAAAAGATTATACATTGAAATTAAATATTCCACAGCTCTTAAAATAACTCTTAAATATATATTAAGAACTGTAGCAACTGAATGAGAATTTTGCATAAGTTTAAATTGGGTTCTATGATGTACTTAAGGCCTGAAAAAAATGTGTGGATCATATTGAGCATCTAGAGTATATGAATTTTGGAGGGTTACTAGGATGTGAAGTATTTGATGGAGTAAACGTGAAAAGAAGTTGTAAGAATTGGAAAGAACCTAAGATGACCTTGCTGCTGAAAATACACATAGTCCATTTTATGTGCTGAAAGCATGTTTGTTTGATAATTTTATTCTAGTAATTTTTCTCTCAGAGAAACAAGATTTTTGAACTCACATGATATTTCTACCTCTAATAATTTTTTATCTAGTTTAACCACATTTGACAGCGTGATAAAGTTCTACAAGATTAAATTACATTAAAATAAGGAGATAGATAACATGCCCAAACGAGAGTGATGCTGTATTACTTGATTATCCAGTAAAAGTGAGGTAGATATCCTAGACTTGGAAAAGGGTTCAGCTGGAGTTACATCTTCAATATTCATCAAGGTCAATCATGCACTGTGCATAAATCTATAAGATACTGGAGTTCATTAGTATTCATTTATTACTTTTTTTTTTGTTTATGCGTATGGAAATAGAGCTTAGTAAGAATTTCCTGTGATGATGTTTTCTTTACTGGTTCACAAACAGATGACGTTTCTGTCAATTGGATTTCAGTTTCTTTGTTTGGCTTAACTTTTCTTCTTAAATTGAAGTATTATCTTGAAATATCAGCAGCTCTAGATTTTTCGGAGTGTAGGGGCAAGAATTCCAAGGAGAGTGGGAGGCAGAGGGGAAATTGATGTAGGGCAGGGAAAATGAGAACTTAAGGAGGAGAAAAGAGGACAGTGAAATTTAGAACATTTTTCTACTTAAAACAGAAATGTATAATTGCATATATAATATAATAGACTGTTTATGGGTGTTTATTTTGTTAACTTTTCTTTCAATTAGCAAGTGCTGTTTCTCAGGGATTTTTTTGTTTAAGAGACATTATGTTTATTACTTTATGTAAAGCAGAGATTTGATTACCTTAAAATATGTCTTACTTCCCTTTTTATGAGGCACAGTGTGGGGAGCAATGAGGAGCTGGGGGTTAGGGTTGAAGTTTTTGCATGTGGTGGGTGTGTGTGTGTGTGTGTGTTCTTGTTTACGTCTCCAGGAACAAATAATTTGTTTGTAACTGTTAGTGTCTTGGTAAAAGTTTTGGGGACAGGGTGAGAGGAATTAAGAGGAGCGAGTTCAGTCTCCAGAAGTGCAGTGCTAGTGCTCTCTAGGGCGGTGGGCCCTAACCTCCTTAGAAGTTGATGTCAGAAGTTCAGTAAGATGCACTTGCAGAATAATTGGGTCCAGTGTTAATGACAGTAATTTGGCCTCTGAACGCTAACGATAAAGGATATGCTGATCAATGCTAGAAGGGAAAGAATACTAATTCATTCAAGAGATGTGAATCATACCGCGTTTTTAAGAAGATGCCTGTCATAGAATCACAGAATCATAGAACTCTTTGACCTGGAATGGACATCTAGTTGCAGCCCCCTTGCCATGGACAGGGACAACTTTCAGTTGATCATGTTGCTCAAAGCCGCATCCAACCTGACCTTGAACACCTCCAAGGATGGGGCTTCCATAACTCCTGTGGGCAACTTGTTACAGTGCCTCATCATCCTTGTAGTAAAAAAATTTCTTCCTGATGTCCAGTGCGAATCTACTCTCTTTCAAGAGTAAAACCATTACCCTTCATGCTGTCACTTCACTCCATGACAAAAAGCCCCTCCCCAGCTTTCCAGTAGAGACCCCCTTTTAGTACTGGAAGGATACTGTAAAGTGTCCCGGGAGCCTTCTCTTCTCTAGGCTAAGCAAACCCAACTTTCTCAGCCTGTCCTCATATGGGAAGTGCTCCAGTCCTCTGATGTTCTTTGCAGCCCTTGTCTGGACTCACTCTAACAGATCCTTCCTGTGCCAAGGATTCCAGAACTGAATACAGTACTCCAGGTGAGGACTCACAAGAACAGAGTAGAAGGGCAGAATCTCCTCCTTCGACCTGCTAATCACACTTCTTTTGATGGAGCCCAGGGTATGGTTGGCTTTCTGGGCTGTAAGTGCACATCGCTGGCTCATGTTGAGCTTCTCATCCACCAGCACCCTCAGGTCCTTCTTTTCAGGGTTATTCTCAATCCATTCTCACCATCCTCTGTTGGAAAGACAAATTTTGCCTAAGTTGGGCTATTTTGTCAAATCTTTGATAAATGAAGAGAAGCACTTGATTAGAAGAGCAACATGGCTAGAATTTTGGTATATGATCAGTAATTTACTTGACAGGGAATCTCAGAGTAAGATAATCAGACAAACTAGATCATTATCAGAACCTGAAGATCTGAGTATTTTGACATCAGCCATCTGTTGGTTAAATAAACGTTTACGTAAAGTTTCTTATGCAAGCTTCTTCCCTGTTCCCCTCCTCCACCAAGGAATGACCCAGGTCTGGTTGCAACAGCCCATCTATATTACAGAGAAATTTGCCAATCACTAAGATAGTTTTCTCACTTCATGATTAAGGTTGTTAAAGCAGTTTTTCTTTATGCAGATTGTTATTCCCTAGTTTATTAATATTCACAGACTGGGTTAATATGTACAAGGGGCTGGTTAATATGAAAATCACAGTTTATATATAAAGTGGTCAAAACTCTTATGTACATTTATGTATAGTAATAATATCCAGAGTCCCAGAACCCCACCAAAAATGTTAATGAATGTGACATTTTTTTGATTAAATAATTTTATTACACATTTCCTTATTGACTATAACGATGACCAGCAGGCTTACATTTAATTTCTTAATTTCTAATAAAAAAGTAGAGGAAAATATATGAACGTAATTTCAAATATTGAAATGTATACTTTTTATCTACAGTGATGTGGCTACCTGTTTTAAACCCCAAGGGAGATTAAACTGACTTAAAAAAAAAAAGATAATGTCATTTGGGAAGTATCTGCATTTTCTGAATTGCTTAATAAGTATTTTTCTTTAACGAGCACACTGTAGTCATTTCATAGGAGTTTGAGAGTTATTAATAGCGGTGTCATTTCTAGATCAGTCCTAAGTATTTAGATCCTATACTGAGTTTAATCAGTTAAAACGTATATTCTCTCTGGTTTACTGCCCCCAAAATATATTTTTCAGCTGTCAGATCAACTCTTTCTTCTTCAGTGTTGTTAATCCACTCAGAAGAGTTAACTCTTCATTATTTAATTAAGCCTTTTTATTATAGAATATGGCATTAATTTAAGTCCTAATTTAAGCTGGTTAAATAACCTCATAGACCTGATTATGTGAATTATAGTGAATATGTGCTCTTCAAATAAATAACACAAATCTCTGCATAAATGGCATCTAATCCCTATAATTATGTTTTGTTAGGATTTCCTCTTAAATATTAAACTTTTTTTTTAAAATGTTCACACAACAGTTACTTAAACATTCCTTGGTGGAGCACCATCTGGAAAATATGTTGATAGGCATTGACGGTTGCTTGTGAATGTTCTTGGTGCATTGAACCCAATGCTTGGCCATGAATGATTAGAGATAAGCTCTGAGCTCAAGACTACATTGTTCAATGCTTAAGGAACTGATTTAGAAAATATTTGAACGTGTTGATAATTTTGAACACATATGTGTATATAGACCTCAGTTGCTTCTGCACTTGAATTTACACCTGATAGTCCTTTTTGAGTCTAAGCCATGTAAGGCCAATTTCTTCATGATAAAAAGTTAAAATTTTTCAAGATAAAATATAGCCAGTCCTTTCATTGCCTGGATTTCTTTTTGCTAAACTACCAAATTAATTCAGAGAAAAAGCCATAAGGACTAAACCAGAACTCTTCATTCCCAGTGATGGCAGTATGGGGGACTGATGAATCACATTACGTTGGATACTTCTCATTTCCATACAGTTAAGTTTTGCAATTTTAAATAACGTTATCCAAGTTTGAAAAACCACCTTCTTCAATATATGTTTCCTTCCCACTCTTTTTGTAAACAGATATCGTAACTGTTCTGGTTTTTTTTGAGCTTATTTTGTTACTTTTTCATGAACAAAAAGAGAATGGACTCTCTGGAGTGGTAGTACGCTCACTCCCATAGCTGTCATCTTTTAACCTACTGAACACCACGTCTAGTTTTTTTCCTTTTTCTGTAATGCCAATGATTATTTTTCATTTGGTTTGCTTGTAGGGGGCTTGATCCAGAAAGAAAAATGGAGCTCAGAAGGTGTCTTTGGAGTGCTGGTAGTTGGGGCTGTGTGAGCAGATGGAGTCACTTAATATGAGAGATGTAAAAAGCTACAGGAGGAAAGGTAAGCGTGGCATTAGCAGTTTGCATCATCAAATCCTTGTCAAATCTTTGGTCAGTTCTTTATCTTTTAAACTCTACAGCTGTATGAAATTCTATTCCAAAATAGACTTCACAGGCCATTGCAGTAGCTGTTTGCTATTCCAGGTTACCTTTAAAGAAAGCGCGTCTTGACCTTGGGCTGACAAAGATATTCTTATTAGTAAGAAGAACATGTTCCTTGCTCCGTTTCTGCATAGTGATTGTGTGAACGTGAAAACCCTTGGGATGCTGGATGGACAAGGCTGTGTTCTGCCGTTTACCTTTCTCATCATGGGGTTGATCAGTGAGCTGTAACAGAGACAGAGAAAAAAGGATGGGAGCATAAGAAAGAGAAAATCCACTTACACAGATTAGCTTTGATACGCATTGATTTAACACAACAATAAGAGCTTTTAAGAGAGGCTATACAACAAAACAATAGATTTTTTCATTTTATTACAATATGAAGAGAAAAAGAACTTATAAAAATAGTTATATAAATTAAATTAAATAGCCAGGACAGAAAATTATATATAACAAGAAGAAAAAATATTGCTTTGTTTGTTTTCAAAAGAAGCTGAAGTAAATTTATGGAAATTGCTTCTGTTTTCCAGCTTCACTAGCTTTCACAGAAAATTCCATTAAAGAAAGATGAAAACTAAATATACGTTTTGTATAAATATGTGACTTTTCCAAAGGTGAAGAAATTATTTGGAAGAACCAGAAGTTAGATATTGCATTTTTTTTTTTTTTGCTTTTTTTTTCCCCCCCTTCCCTTGAGGGAGCTGAGAATTATTCAATTTAAATGTTCGTTTACTGTGGTGGGTGAAATATTAGTTTATCCTACCCATTCTTGCTTAGAAATGCCTCTTAAGAAGTACATGTTCTACTGCCTTTTTGTGGTTACAGTATTTTGGGAAATATCTTGTTCATTTTTTTGTTGAGCCTTGTTTTTCTCAGTACCCTGGCAAAGGCCTTGTTCTGCCTTTGGTTTCTGCTTTAGTTTCACTTAATCAGCTATTTATTTAAAGCTCCACAAGAGCTTTTGTCTGAATACACACAGAAGAGAGTCAAAAATCAAGCTGAACAATTAATCAACCTTGTTTCCTATACTGGTTCATTGCCCTCTGACACACGCAAGACGTTGTTGCAAATTAGGCAGATCTTTCTTCATGTTTGGAAAGTACTGGTCATCTAAAGATCTATAGATGGGTGAAGAAGCAGGACAGTGGCTGCTGTGCACTCTAGCGGGTCCCACAGATCATTTTCTGCAAATACTTCTTGCAGTGCAAGGCTACAACAGTAACCGGTACAATGCTTATGCAGTAGGCTGGGTGGAGAACACAAACAGTGAGATGTTGATATTGTAAGACGTGATATAATAAGATGATGGTAATGCTTGCATATCAGCAAGATTAACCCTGCCATTGGCTACATTATATTTATAATGCCCAGTCCAAAGGTCTGCTGGAGTAACTGACACGAGGGCTGTATTTAGTCACGGGATATTTTGGATTGGAGTCTTAATGTGTAAGATGCATTGATAAAGGTTTCAGATTTAAAACTAATAGAGTTGAGTTCTGTGAAAGTACGTGTCTGTCAAAGGTCTAGAGAGCATTTGATAGCACGTCTATGGGCTTCCCAGATTTTATCACAAGCACGTTTTTTCTCTATGTAGATTTGCGTTTATCTTGTTTATGCACGATATTCATAAGCAGCAGTCGAAAATGCATATTAGAGCTTGACTCTGTCCACATTTTCACATTTTTAATGCTGTTTCTAGAAATCACAAACCTAATGTGTTAGCACCCATGTAGCATAATAGCTGGATAAACTTTCTTTAGAGAAAGTCATCTGGTATTTTTAGAAATGTGTTGTTTAGTTTGGAAGAGTCTGACCCCAAAACAACCTTTACCAGGTTTAGTCAAATTTTCTTGAGGTACTAACTTGAAAGCATGAGTTTACTTGTGTTGAGCAAGTGATAAATCCTAAGTAAAATCTGATGAACATGGGAAAAGATGTAATTGCATGAACTTACATTTAGTAATTACATTATTAATACAAGAGAAAAGGTGAAGTTGGTATCACCTTTGTGTCAACTGCTTTGCCATTCTCGTATGATGTGCATTTAATTAATGTGTCAGTATCACTTAGGCCCATAAAAGAATCTCCGTATCTTCATTTTAGTTAATAACAATCAAAAAGGTAACCAAAATGGACTCAGTTTCTTTATATCAGTGTGCTTTGTTATCGTTCAATTATTTTGTTACTCCTTTCCCTGAGATTACTTGTATATGCTTAAGCAATTTGAGTATAAAGGAAGAAACAGAAATAGGCCAATACATATTTAATTTTGACCTATAGCCTCCTTCATGGAATTGAAATCTCTTATGCTTTCAAATTAATGGTAATTTATCTGGATGAAGAATCATGTTAAATATGCCATCAATGCAGTTATGACTAACTAAAAGAAAGTAGGAATTTTGCAAAACTGAGGTTCTTGATTATGCACTATTATTTTAATGAGGGAGAAGATGTTTCTGCTTAGATACTTACATAGACTTCTGCTTACATACTTGATTGGATATACATTGAAAACATGACCAGTGCCTATCCATCCCCCTTCTAAGTCATCTTTTGTTTTTTTCTCATAAACTAGCTAGACATCACAAATAATTTGTCTTGAAACAGATCCAAGGATAAGTTTGACGGATGTGAAGCTTTGATGATAAATCCAGCTTTAGAGACACATTCATTAAAAGAGAATGGCAGGTCTACAATAATAAAAATCAAGTCTCAAGTGTCTAGAATGGAAGCATCTACAGATGTCCTTTTCTAGAATATCCATTCACCTTTAGAGCACCCTAGACAGTTTCACCATTCCTTTTTCCTAAGGTTGCCACGTAAGGGCTATGATACTTCCTTTCATTACAGAATCTCAGTTTATAGTGTCTTGGCCTGAACTGAGGTTTGAAGTCTCTGAGGGAAGGGCTATTTTTTTGTTCTAGAAATATCCATGACTAGAATTCTTCATGATGGTTAAATATTACCAACAAAGCATTGCAATGATGTCCTGCTGTATTCCTCTCACCCTATCATGTAGTCAAGAATAGCTTCTCAAAAGTGATATATTCTTTAATATAGAAAACTCTTCTTGAAAGTAAGATTTTTCTTCAGCAAATGGGCAGTCTACTTTTGGCTGCAAAATTCAGTCTGAAACTTGAAACACGGAAGCTTTGTTCAAGTCGAGAGGTAGGGGCTGTGATGGCTTCACATCAATTGTCAATTTTATCTCAACCTGTAACTCTGACTAGAAAATATAGTAATGTCACTACAAGACTAACTGCAAAATAATCATAATATTTTGGTCCTCTGTATACTGTGTTAAGCAGACTTTTCACTTGGTATTTGATTAATTTTCTAGTGCAACATAATAGATTAATATGATTTCTTGTTTTATTAATCTGATTCTTGTAAATGCTGTGGTATCAAATCATTATTTAGTTCGGTAAAAGTACTAGGGATTTAAGTGTCTAGCAACAATACAAATTATTTAATTTCATCTAGAGTGTTATTCCACTCTGATTAAAATACTGCAACTTTATTAAGAGTCTAAATTTAGAATAAAGAGTTGGAAGCTTCTTAGTCTATGAAGCAGACAAAGCACTTGAAATAGGTAAGATACTTGTACTTCTCACTGATAACATAACATTATGGTAGCTTTTGAGAGTATGATCATCAGATTAATTTGGCCTTGTCAGTCTTCCTTGAGATATCACTTTTCAAAAGATTCTCAAGACATCCTATTCCCTATAAAAAAATTTATTTTTCCTATATTGATTCTTCCCTCCAGATGATGATGATTGATTTTTCTGCATATAATTGATGAACAACATTGAAGTTGATGTTGTTATTTACACAAATGAGAAACATAAAGCATAATTCATTTTGGTTTACTTACAGATATATGACCACATGATATCGAGCTTTAAAAAGTGGGTTTTGCCTGTTGGTTTTTTTCAAAAATATTTTTTACCTCTATTTAGTTCGCACTCCCCCTGTTTTTCCTCCCCCTTTGACCTTTATAGCGTGGCATTCAGGTCATCAGATAGCTTGAACTAATGAGTATACTGACTAATATATTTGTGTAAACATATGAAACTATTTATGTTTCCTTGCTGTTTTTCATTGAATTACTGTGTATGTAAATTCAAGAAATTATGTATTGTCATTGCCCAGAGTTAGAAAATTCATATGGAAATTGCTGATATAAATTTGAAAAATTAATATTCTGACAACATTCATATTCTCCCCGGCATTGCCAAGAATTTGGCTGTCATTTTGATGCCGGAGAAGTACGATGTTCTTTATCGATGTGATGTTTTCAGTTCAGTGTTGAAATATGAGGTTCTTTTCCAATAGTGACAAAATTTTGCTGCATGTTCTATAGCAATAGCAGTCTTAATCCTTCTTAAAACTAATCCAATCCTTGCAGAAAATTTTTGCTTCTTTACTGCCTCATAAGTGTCGAAAAAACATTCTTGTATCTAAGTCTTTAATTCTAGTGCACTAATTAATTTGGACTGTTGTGAAATCTCTTACACTTTTTCTGCTTATTTTCCAGTGACTGAGCATTAGTGGAAGAGGCAGGTAGCATAAAGTGAATTCTCAGGGTAAATAATCAAATTCTGAATTAGCGGCAAATTATCTTAAAATTTAATATTGGTGGTTGTATTCAAGCAGTATTAACTTGCATGTCAAGAGGACTAAGGCTAAAATACTGGAGTAAATGGGGCTTGGCTCTGGCGACAAATAACAATTGAGTTCTGCGATTGGCTTGTAAGTTTGTTACCCTGATGTTAGCTCTAAGAGAGGAGATAAGATTGCATCATATTAACTACCTCAGTTCACCTTTTCTTTCAAAATGTAGTATGATGATAGAAAATCTGTGGATTTGAGGAGAACAGTTTTATAAAACAAAAGTTGGGAAATTGATGAAGCAAAGTACTTGTAATGATCTGAAAGAAGTTTCTTCTCTGATGAAAGAGATGATGTTCGGTTTCTTTTAACCTTTTGACATCATGAGGACAGGGAATGAGGTTTTTCTGTCTTTCACTTCTGGTTGAATTGAGTTGATTTATGCTAGTGGTTATTGAAGAAGACTTCTATCTGGGCCTGGCAGTATTGCAACTCTTTTTTATCAGTATACAGAGGAGGATCACAAGCTGTTCTTGCACTTTCTGAAACTCTCTTTTCACTAAGGCTTACTGGAAATGTGAATCAGTGCTTGAGTTGGACAGAAACGAAGCAACCCTCAAACTAACAGTCCAGAAGCAGCACAAAGTAGTCACCTGTACTGACTGTTTGTGATGTTTGATTAGTGTTTCTTTTGTTTTTTTTTTTTTGTTGGTTTTTTTTTTTCATTCTAGGTAGGTATTACTAAAAGAAATTACCAGAAAAGATGGCTCTGTATCCATATTAAGCAAATCTGTAACATATTCTAAACCAAGATCAGCCTCATTCTCAGAGGAACTGAGAACATGCAGATCCTTTCTCAGGTCACTTCATTTCTGGGCTAAATTTTCATGCAGCAAATAGAGCCAGGAATTAATAAATCTACAGCTTCAAAATATTAATACTTTGTATCTTAAAAACTCAAGACTGTGTGAATTTGATTTTGCATCAGCTCTTTAAGGTAATGATTCCATTTCCCTGGAAGTTAATTCCAACGAACAAAATTGACTTGTCCATAGCTTTAAAAAAGTATTGGAAGGATTAATGATAAATTCTGGATCTTTTGCTTTTCAGCACTAATTCTTCACTTGAGTATGTGCATGTGAAAATAAGAAAAAAAAATCAACGTTGTAAGTACATTCTGTGTGTTTAACCATAACTTTTATGCCTATGCAGACTGATCCTTTATAAACATTCTTCAGTGAAAACAAAAAGTTGCAAATAGTGTCGTAAGGACTTTGGGTTTTTCATTACCTTGCTTATGGATATCTGCAAGTATTTTACAAATAGTAGTGAATTCCTCCTCTTCTGTATCCTGTGGACACCTGCACTAAGCAGATGGACAAATAAAGGTGCACACAATGCCATTCTCAAAGGAGAAGTAGAGCAAAGACAAGGAAGGAAAAGACATCTGATGCTGTGCTGAGCTGTAATCACAGAACTTTTCTTCCTCTCTGCAGAAGATGAGAAGCTAAAAAAAGTCTGTAGTGTTTTGAGACTTGGTGGATATGTTGAAAGTAATGAATGAGGAAATCCCTAGCTGGAAACCTAAGCCCAATCATTAGTCTGAAGATATTACACAGACACAGTTGATTAGTCTGTTGTGCTGTACTGTCTCGAAGAAGTTAAAGTATAAAATGGCAGTCATTTGTATCCCCTGTGAGAATGCAGCCCCTTCTGCAGCTTTCAGATGATAGATCATTTTTTAATTAATTTTTCTTACTGTTCTACTTTTTCTTTTTGCTTTAAAATTTTCTATTAACTTTAATTAACTTTGCCAGCCTTGCAAATGTGCTTGTAAATCAGCAATAGGCGTGCTGATTCAGAAAGCCAGCTTCCTCTAGCTCGGGTATGTACAGATCAGTAGTCCTGATGCAGATTATTACTAAGGGCTCTCTTTCTAAAACACAAATATTCCAGGGTTGCACCAGGAAAAAGGACCAAAACCAAAGCAACCAATCAAACAAAAAAACCCAATGAAAACTAAAACCCTGAAACCATTGCTTTCTTAGCCAACACAAGGAGAAAGTCTGTAAGTATCTATGTAGCTCCCTGGTTATAGTTAATTTTGGTCCTGCTTTAACACTTGTTTAGATCACAGTGTTGAACATTAGAGAATGGAGGAAAGATATGGATACATGAGGGAATCAGAGGCCAAAGAAGTCAATCTACGTTTTCAGTTGGGCATGAGAGGAGGAGGAGGGTTTCTTGGTGGATTTTTTGCCTGCCTCTTTGTTTGTTTGTATTTTTCCAGTCCTAAAAAAATTCATGGACGTGTCAAGAACACAACATTTATGAATAAGAACAGGATATTAGTATCACCAAGGTACTCCTTCAGGGAACACCCTTCACTCGCTAGCAGTTGCAGTGAGAGTTGGGATGGTCACCATTCAATGGTTGTCACCATTCATCATCACTTCTAAGCCATAGGCATGATATTCCACAAGTGCCAAGCAATTCTACGCCCTACTTACTGAGTCTGGATTCCCAGTTCATGTAATACAAAGTTGTCCCACAAAGTTCAGTTCAATTGTCTGCAAAAGATTTTTCTGTCCTGTAGGTCTGCAGCCTGGTGTCCTGCCCCAGTCATTTCTGCAGTAACAGCATCTTCTGATGTAGGCAGGATTGCAAATGGAAGCGTGTACTAAAACCTGTACCAAGTTGTCAGAAGTTGGTCGCTGCCACTGGATCTTGTTGTTGATAAAGCAAGGACGTGGTGAATGTTGATTTCTAGTAGGGAAAGTAAAGATTTTTACCCTTTTTCAAGTCTCTTAAGTTTTCTCAAGACAAATTGTGAAGAAGTGTTCAAATTATCACTTTGTTACATGTGTGGTGAGTTCTTCCCCAGCAAACCAAGCGATATAACACGGCATTCCCTTGACAAACTTACAAGTCTGTGGTTTGGCTGAGCTATGTTAATGCGAATCTAATTCTTAATTTGCAAGAATTTACCATCTTAGGACTCATGGTTTCAGGGCTGATCAAGCTCCAGAAAAATCCTATGTGAGGGCAATTTAAGGAGCCATTTAAAAAAATCTAAACAGCAGTAAATAAATATAAACTACAATGACTTTTCAGAAACTTCAATATGTTCCTTTATATATAGTTTTAGAGGGCTTTCTGTTTTGAGCCAAAGGTTCAGTCTTGCGGACAAAGAGCAAAATATTGACATGGGTCTCTAGGATAAAATAATAAGTGACTGGTACAGTGTTATAATAGCTTTCTTATTAACCACTTTTCATATGACTTGCAATATAATTTACTCCATAGATTGTGTGTTTCATAAAGAGCTGTGCAGTTGTGTATGGTGCATGAAAGGATAATAACACGCATACAATACTGAGTTGCAGAAAAGTAAAACAAAATACATATTTCCTTTGTAATCCTGATGGAGAACATTTTTTTCTTTATGAAGCATCAGGGAGCATATATTCACAATATGTATTATAGAAGCTATGTTTCCCATTAATTATTTTGTAACTGAGTTTCTTTCAACATCATACATAAAAGTGAAGAGCCTTTTGTTTTTGCTTTAATTGGTGTCTTTGTGATAAAGCACTTTTTGCTCCTGTGGCTGATAAAATAATCAGCATTATGGTATGTATGTGAATATTCCCTTAGGGCTCACTTCAAAGACTGTAAATGAGGCAGATTTTCATACGCATGAAGAATTGGTTTAGCACTGTACGACATGTTGTTTGATAAACACTTCTGAGGCCTACCTTATAGTATGCAATGTACAAACAAAGTAGTCTGTCCTTTTAAATTAGAATTCTTTTTTAATCAAAAACCAGTTTTTCATCAGGACATCACAGTGGAAGGTTATTACAGCCTAGACATTTTTGAGCTTTTGCAGGTTGGTGTATTCAGAATGCAAAGATGTGATTTTAAATTGTTTCTAAACTCGAAGGAGATAGGGATTGTAGATCACATCTGTATACTCCTGCTTACACACAGGGAAGCTTCACTGTGGATTGAGATCACAAAGGAATCAAACCTGGCATTCTTAGTCAAAGCTCCCTGTGCGCCCTATAATCTCAGAAATAGTTGTCTGATAGCATTGTTTTGAACGTGAGTATTCATGCTTATAAATTGTGCCTCTGTATTTATGACTTTGGTAATCAGACAGGATTTTTCATACAGAAGGCCATTAATACAGAATATTTGAGCCTTCAATAAGTATTTCTCCATGTGACAAATGTGACTTGGAATATTTGGAGATAAACAAAAACTTTCACTGATGCTCTTAATCACCAGTGCAAACTAAGTGTTGATAGATGTTGCTAGTGCAATAGCAAGTAGCAATTGTAGTTGCACTGAAACAAAAATCACATGGGATTATGTTAATCAGAAAAAGGATTAACTATCAACAATCCTTTGCCCTTATAGCATTTGCAGAACTCTTGGGAAAATTGTTAGGGAGTTTGTAGAAAAAACCCAACTGAGATAATATGCTGCATCTAAATCCTTACACTTTGCCCCTTGAAAGGCTATTTTATTATGGCACTAGCTGAGAGCTCATGAAGTGGAAAGCAGTGTAAAAGGTCACTAAGAAAAACTACCTGCTTGCAGCATAGACTTTTTATCTGCTAAATAGTGACATGGATTTGCTGGATTTGAGATGCACATTTTTATTTTTTTTTAATTTTTTTTTTTTATGATATGAATTTTTTAAGGAGAGGACACATGTCCATATTCCTGAGTGCACCAAGGGAGCATGCCAACACTTCAAGGTTAGGAGTTATATTTGTGTGTCTACAGCTTTGCATGTTCAAGTTTTACTTGGCTCACTACAGCGAAGGGACGGTAGGATTACTACCTGCTGACCATTTGGGTAATTCAATCTTGTTGAATTCCTGTATATTATATGTATTGATTGCTGTTCCTAATTTGAGCATGGCAAAAAGAAAGAAACTAATTCCTGAGTATCTAGCCAGCAGTTTGGCTCACATTTGTGCTCTTCCACATTCTTCTTCTATAATCTTGATCAAATAGTTTATTTATTTTGTGTCTCAATCTAAATTTAGAGTGCCCATTGGAATGAAAATCCAGCAGGGGATTTTTTGTTTCTATACTATTTAGAGAGATGGTGCATCAGTTAAAGTGTATTTTATTTTAGTTTCAGTAATATCAGTTGTGGTGCTTGTCTTTCTCATAAGAGTACTTTGATTTCTGCAGATCTAGTTATAGTGTTTAACTGATTTTTTGGGTTTTTTTCAATCAAACTTGATGTCTTCTCTTCTGAAGATATGACCAAAGTAACTTGTTTGGTGTGCTAATTGATGTTTTGCATGAAAATTTGTAGATTGTGTTCACGTTTCATTAAGCTTGTGGTTTGTTTTTTTTTTTACTATGCTCCTGCCATGCACTGTAATGTTACTGAGGATGAGTTTGATTCCTGTCACTTCTGTTAGTAATACATGTGCTGATTCTGGAACAGTTTTGACTCTAAAGGGTGTCTAAACTTAAAGGGCTGGTTTGTTGGTTTTTTTTCCCAAATAATGCTCTAAAATTTACTTTGGTGTTTTGTTGGAATTTACAATAAATTGCAAGTATGTGTTGTACACTGGTGATGGAAACCTTATAGGTGACGTAATTTGAGGCTGATAAGTTTTCATGGTCCAGTACTGCTTCATTGAACCTAGGTTTCTGTGAACATGTGAAGAGCTTGTGTATGTTCTTCTACAATCTAATTGCTGATTTAATCTATGCTGATGATCCATCATTTTTAAGCTGCTGAACTCTGCTGTACTATGGAGTTCTTTATCTGCCTTAGACCTTGTTAATCTTGAGACCATGATCCCCAGTACATCTCAGTCATACTGTATTTGCACTCTATGCATGTTAGAAGACATGCTATGCATTCAGCTATGTCCAAGTAGAATATTCTAGTCTCTCCCTTCCTAATTTTCTCTCCTGTGATGTATCCTTTGATAAACTCCACTGATACTATGACTTGTTATCAATTTAGCAAGATTTTAATTCCTGATATTTTTTATTTAAGTGTTTTGCCACTTAGACAAGATAAATATATATATACACACACACGACCTTTTAAGCTTAGTGATAGAATATTACAATTAATTGTTCTCCTTTTAAAAAGGCTGTAAGTGGAAGATGTCCATTGAAGCTTCTCATGGCTCTCTTTCGCATAGATTTTCCTATAAGCTCATATAGCTGCATCTTAGCAGCACTGACCTTGAACATAGGGAACTAATATCTTAGTAAGTGGCCTGATGGTGGGGATGCAGTTGGCCTCATCTCCAGGTCATTGATAAAGCTATTACACAGGATAGGTCCCAAGATGGACCCCTGAGGAACCTGGCTTGTAGGTACAGCATGAACCGTTAATCATTACTCTTTGTTGATTTCAGTGGGGAACCTTTGTGAATGATTTCACATTTAACAGGCAGAAAACTTCAAAGCCTTGACAAAAGAAATTTCCTTTACACCTGAAGAAATTTTTGTTGTAAAGTGAAGTATATAAAAAGGAAGATATTTTCTTCATCGTCTCTTCAGCTGGAATTACTTTGACTCTGCTTTTTTCGTTATATTGCAGTCCTTTCAACAAATGCTTAGCAATTACACTCAATATTTCTACCTACTGTTCTGCATGCACCTTATGTATATAGAAAAAGGTTCATGTAAGTGAAAAGGCAATTTAAGAAAGAATTAGGGTATTATAAGTGTTTGGGATCAGTTGAAGCAACTTACGTGACTTTGTGCAGCCTTTAGGTATTGCAGTTCATCTAAGAAGAAACTATGCTATCTCAGTGCTACATAATGAACTATTAAGCTTAAGAGACAATGATTGTCCACCTATGAAGGTCTTTTTTTCCTGTTCCAAGAGACTGACATGATGGTTTATACAAATTTATATTTCTGCTTGTTGATGTATTGATAATTTCCTTCTCAAATATTGTGTTTATTATTTCTTTACTGCATTCTGTGCTGGAGTAGAGTTGATCTGGAGGAAGTAATGTATGGCACAAGTGGCTGGTAATCTCTGTAAGAATGGGAACTGGTGAACACAGCTACAAACAATGTTTTAGTGCCGTTACTGAGTGGAAAAGAGCCAGCACACCTATGTCTTGCTCTAACTCACTGGTGAGTCACTTTGGTTCCCTTGACTGGAGTATGTTGTCTTGCAGCTTGTAAGTTCCCTTATGCACGTGGTCTGATTACAGTAGAGTATTGGGAGGAACTGGGAACGATTCTATTGTTATACTGTACTCTTTGCTTTGAGGTGTGAATTTCAGAAGGAATGGAAAATTAAAAATTTGGTTGCAATTTCAACACAAAGTTTCTCAAAATTTCTAGTTCTCAGTCTCAAATGTAGATGGAAATGGACATTAACAATCGCTTGTACAATTTAAATAAACTGAACAGGATTGCGGTCAGTGACAGGATAATGTGAATTATGCTAAGATCCTTGGATATCGACCATTTTTATATTACACTCTTATCCATCCGTAAGGTCTAACTCAAACATCACTTGTGCAGAACTGCCTGATGGCCCTAGATATTGTGCAGTTCACCTAGATAAAGCATTGCATACCTTCTGTTTGGAAGGTCCTGGAACTTTGTCACTGAGCAGGAGGAAACTAGAACAAGCTCACAGGTCATCTCAGCACTTTCCCCCTTCTTTTTACAACTTAAGTTTTCTGCTATGGTATTGCCTTTTGTATAGGAGATCTTTCTATGGAAAAATGTGAAGTCAATAAGAAACCGTCTTGCCTTCCTTCAGCTGCTACCTCAAGGCTACTTTTTTTCCAAGATGTTCCTGATAATAGGTAGGAAAATGACAAAGAATAGCTTCTACTTTCAGCACTTGAGGAGTCTGTATATCCTATGTTTTGTTTTGATATAGTCACCTCACTTGCATTTTTCTTTGCCTCTCATTGCATTTTTTTCTCTTCAACAAAACAAAATGGGATGTGTCTGTCACATGCAGTCTGTTCCAGTGAGAAAAGACCCAAGGTCAGTGGATGCTTAAAAAAAGTTATGTAAACAGTAGGAACGTTAACAATGGTAGGATTCCTTATGGTTTAGCAGAATAGCAGAGCATTTGTCTGGGACCACTAGTAGAGAAATTATGCCAGTTTTCTCTATGAGGGCTATGTAATACTGCTCTACCCAGGGAAAGGTTCCACCTAAAAAGAATTCTCAAAGACTTTAATACATAATTTATTCTGCAGTTCTGGTGCTGCTCTTAATTTTACTTGCTGGCAGTCCTTTTTGTAGCAATTACTATTGCCATAGCAGACTTCCATATATCACTTTTATCCATTCTTGATAGCAAAGCTTTGAAAGTACAAAGCCTGATATGAGCTTCCTCCTTCTCAGAGCTCTGTTCTCATTCTTGGTAGCTGCAAATACTGAAATTTCTTGTATATGCCTTTTCATTCCATTGGTTTCCCTCAGTAATCTGAATTTCTCTCCCACTCCTTGTGCTTACTTCTCCCTTTACTTTTGGTTTCTTTGGCTTTCCTATTTTAGTGTCAAAGCCTACTTGGTTGCTCTAGTTTCACACACAAAGAAGCAAACACCAGCCTTTACAGATAACAACACTTTCCTTTATCCCAGTTAACTCTCTGCCTGTATCCCCAGCATCTTACATTTCTTCCTTTTGTAGTTAAGCTTGCTGAATTTACGTGCAGTGCTCTGAAGAGCCTTTCCTCAGACATTATCCTTGGCCCTCTCTATTCAGTGGTTCCATTTCTTAGGGTTAACTGTTGCTGAAGGCTCTTTAACTCCTTCCTAGCCATGACTGGTATTCCACGACCTGTCACTTTTGACACAAAAGACTCTTTTTGTTAGGGATTTTTTTTTTTTAATATTTTTTTTCTCCAAGTTCTCTGCTACACCCCTACCCAGTCTTGATATGTCTTTTGGAGAACAAAGGCATAGTCTTTAGTGCCCCTTCTAGCTTTCTGTGACACTGATTCATATGTCTGTTTTCCCTTTTCATCTCCCCACTCTTTTTTTTTCCTCTTAGAGTAATTTTATTTACAGGCACAAATTAAGAGAAGATCTATTTTTCTCTTTTTGAAATTGCGTTGATCTGTCTCTAATATCTCTGACTGGAGATCTCCTATTGTTGAGCTTACCGTATTTCAGGGAAGGATTGTACTTCTGAGTCCTTTTTTTACTGTTTCTGACGTTAACCATGTGAACATCAGCAACACTTCAGTCAGTCTGATCTCTTTTTCGACCCAGGCGTGTCTGAGAAGTTTTGGTTTTCCAAACTATGGCTAAATTTTGCAGGTTCTTTCCACATAATGTGTGGAAATTATTGTAATGTGTACACCTTGACACTAAACTCTATTCTGGGCTCTTGTCTAGCAACTTGTTTATTATCAAGTTCACTTTCTTGAATTTGACAATTTAACTTTCTTCATGGTGATCCGTATAAGATGTTTCTTCAAAGAGCATTGATTGTTTTGATCATCTGCTTTTTCTGTGTATCTCTCCACTGATTATCTTCTTCCACCTTTGATAAGAAATTTGATAAACTTCCTTCAGGGACCATACCCAGTCTGCTGTGTCTCAATGGCATCTCTTTTTCCCTTTCACTCATAAACCCACCCTTCATAACTCATTATTTTCGGTTGTGAATATTCATGTTTCTCCTTTACTAAAAGATCTCTGTGGATTTTAAGAGCAAATATATTGTAGTCCTTCAAATCCTACCTGAAAATTCCTGTTATTGTTGAAAAAACAGGTTGTAATAATGAAAATGCTTGAGTGTTTTTTCATTATTTGCTCCCTAAATGTTGTCTTCATTTGAACTGTCAGAACTTTTGTGGATACAGAGTGGCTTTTTGTTACAGTGTGCTTAGAGTGCCTGGATGTATAAGGTCATGGTTCATACTTGAGCTATGTTGCCCGACATTGTAGCAGTTGGAAGACCAGCATATCAGAGAGTGTCAAAGGACACAGAGATAGAGCTACTGCATAGAACTTTTCTTCCTCCCCAGTATTGGCCACTCAACTTGTGAACGGGCTTACTGTTTTTCAGCAGTTATAATGAAAAGAATAACTGTGTCCGCCTTGGGTGGTCTATGAGCCATACCAGTTTGTGTTGCGAACAATATATTTCAAAACAGATTGTAATCCTGTTGACAAAAATGCACTCTGCTCTTAGCCTTTAGCATTCCTATGGTCTATACTTTTCAGTTCAAATATATGTGATGCGAGTTATTATCTTCTTTGTAAGGGAATACCACAGTTTTTGACATGATTTTGAAATACAGAATGCTTTATAGAACAGTTGTTATTAAAACTTGTACAAGGTACTTATAAACCAAAGAATATAGCTTTGTATAATTGTTTTCCTGCAACGTATCACATAATCATTGATCTCTAAAGACAATTTTTGTTAATCACTTATTGTTATTAATAAGTTATTTAGAGTTCCTACTTCAAAACAAAGTATTATTAATTCCTTTTTGCCGTGCTAGGGTACTGTACAATTTCACATAAGAAAAGCTATTATGAAAACCACAACAGTTTCTCTTGATGAAACCACATATTTCACCTTCAGTTTTCAACAGACAATTTTTAAATGCCTTACGTCATTTTAACACCTGCACACTTTACAGAAGTGTTGCAATGAAACATATGGAATTGAGTAAAATATGTTCAAACATCCGTAGATTCTTTGGTTTTGTTTGTAGCTTTGCATGTAATTACTCAACATTGCATTATTAAATATATTTATAAAATCAACTAATGTTACAAAATTCACCTCTTCAGTAGGAGGACCTGTTGGTGGAACTAGATAACAAAGTGGGGAGGGTTGGCAGGGGAGGAGGGCTGGGTTGCTTTGCTTAGCTTTGATAATATGCATGTATAAACCAACTGTAAGGACTTGTTGGTGCAAGAGTTGTAAATACTCTTGTGATGCAGTGTGTTCTTCATTTCTATAACAGTTAATACTCTTTGTGTCCTTGTTCTTTTGCTCATCAATTTGTCTGTTGGCTATTTTTAATGTTTGATAGCATATTGCTTACTGTCTTTGTCTTCTCTTGTCTCCTTTTTATTTCTTACTTTTTCAGTTGTTATTTTTTGGTATTTTTGAATAATTTTTTAAACACTGAAAAATCGGAATTTTTATTACCTTTAAGAAAGACAAAAATCTTTTCCTTATAGTTTGATGCTTAGTCAGAATGTTCCCAAACACCAGCACATTTATTCTGAACCTACATATGCAAATATACCTTAAGATATTTGTATCAATCTACCTGTTTGAATACTGAAAATTCAATACCAGAAATCTTATTTCAGATATCAAGCCCTGTTATCACAGTAGCTGAAAATAATGTTCACAGAGTAGCTCTGTTGGGTTTTTTTGGGGGGAATGGTATACATCTTGGAAAGCTATTTGGGTGATAGAAGTTAATTGTTTGGGCCATAAAGAACTAAAAACCATCAGAGAATAACACATTGTATTGATCTCTGAATAGTTCTGCTTTTCGTTTAACAGTGTCTTATCTAGCTAGTATTTCAGTTCCTAGCTTCAGTTTAGGAAAGAATATTACTGATGGTCAGAGGGCATTCTCCAATCTTATTCAAACCTTAGCATTGTCTGTGAAAACTGTTGTTTTCTGGTAGATGCACTCCTACACCTGCCTGTATGTGAAAGATTCATGATTCAGCCTTAATTCATATGTCATAGATCATCAGCATCCACTAAACATTGGCTGCAGAAAGAGCAGGATTAAACTATTTGGATTTTGAATGTTCACGATCACTTGATTCTCAAGGTCATTTTTGCATACGGCTGCCTTCAAATAATTCATAGTGGTAACTCAATAATTTGCTTTATGTGGATTATTTTTTTTCCACCAAAGAAAGCTCTTTTGAGAGAACTTTTATCAGCAAAGTAGGAAATTATCTAGTGAATATTAATAAGCATGTCTAGTGCCTGATGCTTGAAAGTAAAGCTTTAAGTGTTTGATCCTTAGCTGCACTGCAGTCAGTTTGAGCCACTCAAGTAGATATGAGTAAAACAGAGAAAGAGGAGGAGGAACAAGAAGGAGGTTATTGGGGATCATTATGTGAAATAAGTGGCTTTTCATGCTGGAAGCAAAATGTTTAGTTCTCTCTTTCTTTTTTCTTTTTTTTTTTTTTTAAATATCTTGAGATCCAAGATTTTTATGCCTTAGTGCACAACAATATCTGCCGCAAAGTAAGATGCTACCCTGATATGATGAGGGCCTTGACTCCTGACTTTTCATGCCATATAGCCAAACTGGCTATATGACTGAGAGTTATCCTGACAGGAGGAGGAAAAGGCCTCCATTTCTGTGATTGTGAAGATCCTGTGTTTTTGACCACATAGCGGGAAGGAAAAGCACGCAGCTTTTCTACCAGCTTTTGAATAGAATCAGAATGAGAGAGGCTTTGCAGCAACTCTATCCTGTGCACAACCGGGGAGGGTAGCTCCCACTCCTACAATGCCTACTCAGGGCACTGTGCTCAATCCGCAGCATGGTGCAGGGATGGGTGAATTTCACCTTGAAAGCTTTAAGGTTAGTGCCTGGAGTCTGTGATTACATTTGCAATTCAAGTTAGTCTATTTT